>NW_007731561.1:80934-81875 GCF_000696425.1 Galeopterus variegatus
ATCAGAAAGCTCCCAACAAAGAAAAGCCCGGGACCAGATGGATTCACAGCAGAATTTTACCAAACATTCAGAGAGGAATGGACACCGATTCTTTACAAACTATTCAAAAAGACTGAAACAGACACAAATCTCCCAAACTCATTCTATGAAGCAAACATCATCCTGATACCAAAACCAGGTTAAGATATAACCAAAAAAGAAAACTACAAGCCAATATCCTTGATGAATATAGATGCAAAAATCCTGAATAAAATATTAGCAAACAGAATACAGCAACACATACGTAAAATTATTCACCACGACCAAGTGGGATTCATCCAAGGGATGCAAGGTTGGTTCAACATATGCAAAACAATAAATGTGATACATCACATTAATAAAGTCAAACACAAGGACCATATGATCATCTCTATAGATGCTGAAAAAGCATTTGACAAAATTCAGCACTCATTCATGACAAAGACCCTCTATAAGTTATGTATAGAGGGAAAGTATCTCAACATAATTAAAGCCATTTATGACAAACCCACTGCCAATGTCATCCTGAACGGGGAAAAGCTGAAAACTTTTCCTTTAAGAACAGGAACCAGACAAGGATGCCCACTCTCACCACTCCTATTCAACATAGTGTTGGAAGTACTAGCCAGAGCAATCAGAGAAGAGAAGGAAATAAAGGGCATCCAGATTGGAAAAGATGAAGTCAAACTGTCCCTCTTTGCAGATGACATGATCCTATATATCGAACAGCCCAAATCATCTACAAAAAAACTCTTAGAGGTGATAAATGAGTTCAGCACAGTAGCAGGATACAAAATCAACACACAAAAATCAGTCGCATTTCTATTCACCAATAGAAATTCATCTGGTTTTTTTTCCAAGCAGAAAGAGAAATCAAGAAAGCTTTCCCATTTATGATAGCCACCAAAAAAAAAAAAAAAAAA
>NW_007731561.1:82727-90470 GCF_000696425.1 Galeopterus variegatus
GAGAACAATCCAGACATTTATATGGAATAATAAAAGACCATGCATAGCCAAAGCAATGCTGAGCCAAAAAAATAAGGCTGGAGGCATGACACTACCCGACTTTAAGCTATACTACAAAGCTATAGTAACCAAAACAGTATGGTACTGGCACAAAAACAGACACACTGATCAATGGAATAGAATAAAGAATCCAGAAATCAACCCACACACTGCCATCTGATCTTTGACAAAGGCACCAAGCCTATTCACTGGGGAAGGGACTGCCTCTTCAGCAAATGGTGCCGCGATAACTGGATATCCATATGCAGGAGAATTAAACTAGACCCATACCTCTCACCATATACTAAAATCAACTCAAAATGGATTAAGGATTTTAATATACACCCTGAAACAAAAAAACTTCTTAAAGAAAACATAGGAGAAATATTACAGCAAATAGGACTGGACACAGACTTCATGAATATGACCCCAAAAGCACGGACAACCAAAGGAAAAATAAACAAATGGGATTATATCAAACTAAAAAGCTTCTGCACCACAAAAGAAACAATTAACAGAGCTAAAAAACAACCAACAGAGTGGGAGAAAGTACTTTCAAAAGATACATCTGACAAAGGACTAATATCCAGAATATACAAGGAACTCAAACAACTTTACAAGAAAAAAACAAGCAACCCAATTAAAAAATGGGCAAAAGAGCTAAGTAGGCATTTCTCTAAGGAAGGTATACAAATGGCCAACAGACATATGAAAAAATGCTCAACATCACTCAGCATGCAGGAAATGCAAATTAAAACCACACTGAGATACCATCTCACCCCAGTTAGGATGGTCAAAATCCGAAAGACTCTGAACGATAAATGCTGGCGAGGTTGTGGAGAAAAAGGAACTCTCCTACATTGTTGGTGGGACTGCAAAATGGTGCAGGCTCTATGGAAAATTGTATGGAGGTTCCTCAAAGAATTGCAGATAAATCTACCATTTGACCCAGCTATCCCACTGCTGGGAATATACCCAGAGGAATGGAAATCATCAAGTCGAAGGTATACCTGTTTCCCAATGTTCATTGCAGCACTCTTCACAATAGCCAAGAGTTGGAATCAGCCCAAATGTCCATCATCGGATGAGTGGATACGGAAAATGTGGTATATCTACACAATGGAATACTACTCAGCTATAAAAACGAATGAAATACTGCCATTTACAACCACATGGATGGACCTTGAGAGAATTATATTAAGTGAAACGAGTCAGGCACAGAAAGAGAAATACCACATGTCCTCACTTATTGGTGGGAGCTAAAAATTAATATATAAATTCACACACACACACACACACACACACAAAAAAAAAAAAAAAAACCCGGGCGAGGGGGAAGAATATATAACAACCACAATTACTTGAAGTTGATAAGACGAGCAAACAGAAAGGACATTTTAGGGGGGGAGGGAGGAAAGGGAGGTGGGAGGGTGGTTTTGGTAAGGGGCAACATTAATCAACCACAATGTATATCGAAGAAATAAAATTTTAAAAAATGATGATAATAATAATATCTTTCTGGTAGATTTATACCTTAATCTCAAAAAAAAATATCGCACTTCACATAAGTCATGCTCTTGTCTTAATTTTTACTTTGCCTGAGTGTCCGTATAAGAGTTTTCTTTGGACAGTGTTTACATATACCACTTTCTATATTTTATTTCTAAATTTTTTGTGTTCCTTTCTTAAGTATATCTCTAGTAAACAGAATACATTATTTTTTCTTTACTCTGAAAGTCTTAGGCTGCTAACCATAGCCATTAATGGTGTGCTAGTTTTTTTTTAACTTCAATTAAATATTTTATTTCTGGATAACTGTATGTTCAAGCACAGTTGTAAGAAATAATACAGAGATTCTGTGTACAGTTCATTCAGTTACTCCCTAAGGTAACTTCTTGCAAAACTATAGTACAAGGTCACAACTAGGGCATGGACATTGAAAACAGTCAGAATACAGAACAGTTTTATCACCACAAGTACCCTCATATGGACACACACGCCTCTTTCGCAACCAACTGCCCTGTCCTTGATTCTCTGCAAAACTAAGTTGGTGTCCATTTGTGTAAATTTGTCATTTCCACAATATTGTAATAATGGAACCATGTGGTACGCAACCTCTGGGGATTGCCTTTTTCACCTAGCACAAGCCCCTGGACATTCCTTCCAGTTGTCGTGCATGCCGACAGGTTCCATAACAGTGCTGAGCAGTATTTCAAGGTGTGGATACACCGTGGTCTCTGTAACCCTTCACCCACTGAAGACTATCAGGAATGTCACCAGTTTGGGTAGATTACAAATAAAACTTCTAGGAATGTGCATGCACATGATACTATGTGGACACGGTTTTTAGTTCTCCAGGAAGAGCACTGGACCGTGTGAATCTGGGATGTGTGGCAGCCACGTCTGCAGAGTTTAGAGAAGCGGCCACAGCATTTCCACACTGGCCGCATCACTTTTCATTCCCACCAGCACTGAGTGGGCAGGCTGGTCCCAAGCACCTCACCAGCACCTGCTGTCGTCACTGTTTTTGGTTTTGGTCACTGTGATTAGTCTATCTAACTGTGGTTTTAATTTGTACGTCCCTAATTGCTAAAGATGTCGAAAATTTATTCATGTGCTTATTTGCTGTCTGCGAATCTACCTCAGTGAAACGTCTCTTCACGTCTTCTGCCCATTTTCTAATGAGATTCGTTGCATGTTGACCGCTGAATTTTGAGAGTTCTTCATGTGTTCAAGATGTTAGTTCCCTGTTGAATATGTAGCTTTCACGTATTTTCTCGTGCTCCATGCGAATCTACCTCAGTGAAACGTCTCTTCACGTCTTCTGCCCATTTTCTAATGAGATTCGTTGCATGTTGACCGCTGAATTTTGAGAGTTCTTCATGTGTTCAAGATGTTAGTTCCCTGTTGAATATGTAGCTTTCACGTATTTTCTCGCGCTCCACAGCCGTCTTTTCAGGCTCTTAACAGGGTCATTCACAGAAAACAACACTTTAGACTGATGAAGGTCCAATGTCACCAACTTTGCTTTTTTATGGAGCGTGCTTTGGTATCAAGTGTCAGACTCATTGCCAAGCTCGGGATGCTGAAAATTTTCTCTCTTTTTCACTTTATTTTTTTATTTTTAGAGATTTACCGTTTACCCTTAAGCACTTGATCCTTTTTGAGTTAGTTTTTGTATCAGGTTTGAGGTCAAGGTTTTTGCGCATGGAAGTTGGAGGTATCTTTCTGGAAAAAGAAGGCCCTAAAGCAGCATGGAATTAGGGTAAAATGTTTAACATAGGAATTACTGCTTCTATAGCTCTGGCAGGAGAGAGAAGGAAGTGACTCAGGGAAGGCTGAAATCAGAGGAAAGGTCCAGAGCCAGCTCCGCTTGAGGCTGAGGCAAGTGGAAAACTCAAACTTTGCAGTGACTATCAAAAGCCAGGCACTTATCTTCCCCCAGGTAGGCCTGCACAAAGGGGTCTATTGCCAAGATGTTTGAACAGTTTCATTGGAGCACCTGTCACCTATGCAGACAAGCAGCCAGGCACCTGCTGGGGTCTTAGAAACCGCTGTCAGTCAAACCCACACACTGGACCCCAACAGCAAAGTAGATGGGATAGACATGCAGGAGGATAGGAGGAAGGACAGGCTGGGGTCCACCGGTGTCCATCACTGTGTAGAACTCCACAGCCTTCCACACCAACGGTCTCTGCTTCGCCTCAAACTGGCAAGTCTCACTCAAGTGACTTTCATTGCCAAAAATAACTCAGGGCCATACAGGGATGGAGATTCTTAGAAAAACAGTTCCCAGATGCTTTCAGGGGCAGTAATCCCAAAATGACAATACAAAACACATCAATGTGCCCCAGTGATGGCCCACTGTGGGGACAAAACCCAGATTCTCAGCCTCCTGCCTGTGTCCCAAATCAGCAGATGCCCCCAGGGTAACGGCAGTTGGTACAATGAAGATGTGGCAATCAGAGGATTATGTTGCACAAAGCTTGGAACACAGAACAACATGTGAAGTTTCAAACACAGTCACAGACACAGAGAGAGCAGGGGCCAGAGGAAAGGCCCTGAGCAGGGCCCAGACAAGGCTTCCACCTGTCTGCCAGGACCTACCCTGGCTCCACCTACGCAGGATGTTCCACTGGTCACTGGACCTCCGGCTATACACCTTCGCATTAGGGAACTGAGAACAGGCACACGTTTCTCAGAGCACTAGAGGCCTGTGAGTAAGAAGCAAGACTACCGTGGAGGTGCGGGCTCTGTCATGATGCCACACTGCCCCTTCAATCTGTGTGTGGAAGGCATTGCCTGAAGGATCCATGGTGCATCAGCTGCCTAGACCTGTCTAGCTGGAAGCTGTCCCCAGATGACCAGAAATTATAGGGGCAATGAAGACTGGCCAGGATGCACTGGGGTCTCTACACACCCGACCAAGGACAGACACGAAGCAGAGGCCAGAAGGTGCCAAACATCCCTATTCCCTGGAGACACCAGACATGTGGAGACTGACGGCCCCACCTCCCAGAATGTCTGGCTCTACAAGATGATGCACACCGCCTGGTCACAAGGCTGAGCCTAGTGCCTGTGAGCATGCTCTCAGGACAAGGAGACATAGCAGAGGAAGGGGTACCAGGACTAGGCACAGAGAGAACAGACTGGCCCTGCCCCCCAATGGGACTTAAGTATGGTGGCTAATTTGCCACGTGTCAAAAAGACAAAGAGGTACTTACGAATAGAGACTGTCAAACAGCGCCTTATTTCATATGGACACTCCCTAATGTTGGGACAATTGAAGTCGTTTATGGCAGCACAGTCATGGCATCTCAAACTATAGGTCCCTGAGAGAGGAGAGAGCAGGCATCTGGCTTCTGCTCCAACAAGCCTTTTCTACCCATTTCCAACCCAGCACCCTCCAACAGCAGGCCCCACCCCCCACCTCCAAGGACTTCCCCAAGCCTGCACAGCTCAGCCCTCTGGCCTAGACTAGCTCCCAGGCGAGAAGCCACTCACAACCAGGAGCTTTCCCTGTTCTCAGAAACAGGCTCAAGGGAACACCCCCAGGCCACTGCATGTGTAACTGCTATGCTCTGCAGACCAGGCTGATCCCTCCAGGGAAAACATGACACTTGTAAGAAGCCAGTGTCCGCCTGATTTCCCGGGACACAGCCACTCCTGCCCATTCTTGATGGGGAAGCACCACAACAAGATACCCTAATTTGGAAAAGCTGCTCTTTTGGGAAAGCTCTCCTTCCTCATGAATATTTCCTTTGCTCATGAACACTTCCCAAGCTGACGTCCTGCCATCCGCCACCGACCTCCCCAAGTGATTCTAACAATGCAGACCCCAGCTGGCTAAGATGATCCAAATTCCAGTCAATCCTTCCAGTGACCCCAGTCAATTCTAGGTGAGGACTCATAGCCTCCAAGACAAGAGGAGGGAATGATACTTACAACGGCGTGGAAGATCAGAGGTGATATTGGTGACACTGGCATTCACCACTGGGAGCCCCAAGGCAAGAAGTAAGGCAAGTGGGAGCACCATCTTGTGCAGGAGTTTGAGTCTGAAGTGAGGAGACACAGACAGCACCTCAGCAACGGCACAGTCCTCGCACCAGCTTCCTGCCCCTGAGCACCAACTAGCAGGTGTCTCTCCTAGCCTGCCCTCCGGGGTTCAGGGACCAGGGTCTGGGAGCTCTTTCCACACACAAGCCTCTTCCATGCCCATGGCTTCATCTCAGACAAACTCACCATCACTTCTCGAGTCAGGGAGGGCCTGGGGCTGCTTCACGTGGATGCTCTTCCCTGGTCCCACACCCCCAACACTACTCTGTATCTACTGGTTGACTCCAGACCTCAAAAACAACTTCTGGGTCCGACCCCATGGCTTACTCAGGAGAGTGCGGCAGTGGGCGAGCAGCAGCACTGGGAGCGTCGAGGCCGCAGGTTCGGATCCTATATAGGGATGGCCGGTGTGCTCACTGGATGAGTTCGGTGCATGTGACACCAAGCCAAGGGTTACAATGCCCTTACCGGTCACAGAGAAAAAAGGGGGAAAAAAAGGAAGTTGTGAAGCAATCTTCAAAACTGCCCACTGAGGTGTGCTACAATTTTCATGCTCCCTCCAACTTCTGTTGAAATTCAGCTGTCGGGGCCGGCCCAGTGGCAAACTGCTACACTGCGCTGCTTGGTAGCGCGGTGGTGCCTCCTGCCAAGGGTTCGGATCCCACATACAGACCGGTTCCCGCTCACTGGCTGAGCGAGACTCTGGACCTCAGAAGCAACTTGTGAAGCCATCTTCAAAACTGCCCACTGAGGTGTGCTACAATTTTCATGCTCCCTCCACTTCAGTTGAAATTCAGCTGTCAATGCAACAGTTTGGGAGATTAGGAGATGTGGGCTCCACCCTCCTGCATGGATTGGTGTCACTATTGATTAACTGGCTTAGTTACAGTAGGAGTTTGTTCCTAATAACAGGATGAGTTTGGCTGGATTTCCCGTCTCGTTTGCAGGCTCCATTTCCACTATGGAACAGTGCAGCAACAAGGCCCCGAACACATGCAGCCCACTCCAGTGTCAACATTCCCAGTCTCTGAAACCGGGAGCTAAAGGGGTGTCTCTGTTTTATACATTAATCTGTCTGTGGGATACCGTTGAAGCAGCAGCAGATGATGGACCAAGATAAGATACTTCCTGCTCTTGGAAACAAATGACAAAACAAGAGGTGAGGTGACTAGAGTGGGGATCTGGTGCAGAACATGCCAGAAGCCAAAAGTGAAGGCGGACCCAACGTCATGAGGAAAGAAGTCACCTCTTGGAATCTAGTCTTCCTGGGACCTGGACATCAAAGGGCCATCAAGTCATGAATAAGAGTGGGAAGGTCGAGAGACACCTCTCGCCTGGGGCCTGATAAGAGCACTGTGGGCCCAGGAATTCCCCTATGGCACCAGGCAGTTGCCCTAACCTGAGACATTTTCTTGGGGCCCCCATCTGCACCCTCCACCACTGCAAATGCACTGGGATTTTCGACACAGTCTCCCTTTCCCTGCCCCCCAGCAGACCCCCTTACAGAGGAAACTCCATCTCCCCAGTCAGGAGCAGGAGCAGTCCACAGGGCTAAGTGGTGTGCCTCCCTGAGCAGAGCTGCTGACTCTCACCCTCAGGTGCCTCATCTGCTGGCTGCATGTCACACAAAAGTGTCGCCCAGGTAGTGGCAGCACCTGAACTGCACCCCCCACAAGAGCAGCAGAGGGGTGCAGGTCCAGTAGCACACTGTGCAGAAAGAAGCCGCGACCCAGAGATGGGGACTACCAGGACCCTGCCCCCCACTCCCCAACATGATGTCCTAAGTCCAGTTCCCTTGGGAAAGCTTGGACTCAAAGTGCTTGCAACAAAGGCCTTCCAATTTAGGAAGGCAAACAGGCTGGTGCCACTGGGTCCTATGAGACCAGGGCTGAGGTGGTCAGCAGCCACACCTAGGATAGGCAACCGATTCACCCAGCCAGTCTGTGTCCCCACATGGGGACTCCATGTCCAGAGCCCTCCAGCCCAGGTCCCCTCTCCCCTTCCGCCCTGCCTGCCATCCCTGGATTTGCTGCTTCACTCACACAACACTTGCTCCCAAAGTGGTGCTCAGGGGCAGCAGTGACCCCGAGTAAAGGCACTGAGGCCCCCTCCCTCCAATAGGGCAACTGGACATTCTGAGCTCTCTCC
>NW_007731561.1:90717-92669 GCF_000696425.1 Galeopterus variegatus
CACCCCCCACAAGAGCAGCAGAGGGGTTCAGGTCCAGTAGCACACTGTGCAGAAAGAAGCCACAACCCAGAGATTGGGACTACCAGGACCCTGCCCCCCACTCCCCAACATGCTGTCCTAAGTCCAGTTCCCTTGGGAAAGCTGGGACTCAAAGTGCTTGGAACAAAGGCCTTCCAATTTAGGAAGGCAGACAGGCTGGTACCACGGGGTCCTATGAGACCAGGGCGGAGGTGGTCGGCAGCCACACCTAGGAGGGGCACCCGATTCACCCAGCCAGTCTGTGTCCCCACATGGGGACTCCATGTCCAGAGCCCTCCAGCCCAGGTCCCCTCTCCCCTTCCGCCCTGCCTGCCATCCCTGGATTCGCTGCTTCACTCACACAACACTTGCTCCCACAGTGGTGCTCAGGGGCAGCAGTGGCCCAGAGTAAAGGCACTGAGGCCCCCTCCCTCCAATAGGGCAACTGGACATTCTGGGCTCTCTCCCACTGTAAATGCCCAGATATGGTGCAGGTTAATGCCCATCCAATGTTTTCATTGATTTCTGGCTGAGATCTTTAGGCTGATGGGAAAATGCCTAACAGCTAGAATGAAAACTAGCAGAATCAATCTACAAAGTACAGAGAAACAGTACAATTTCCTGAAGCACATGTTGCTAGAGATTAGGGATTTTGCAGTAGAACAGGTGCTGGAGACAAAGCTGGGGCCACATAGGTGGGAGGGGGGAACTGGGTGTCTGTCGTAGAGCACGGACCCTCCAAATTCTAAAGTGTCAGGCAAGAAGAGTGGGCTGGAGTGTGTCCAGTCAGCATCAGCAAACAGAGACCTTGGAAACTTGTCTGGTCCTCGCCTTCAGAGGATGCGCAACAGTGTTTCCTGAGAATTTCTTCACCACCGGCTGGGTCAACAGTTTCTGACAGAAGGGGCTCAAGGATCAGGGGGTCCTGGGTCCCCTGAGAGGAGCTGAGATTGAAGGGGAGTCAATGGGCTTTCCCAGGTAAGAGGTCTCAAAGTAAAAGGGGGGTATTGGGATAACCAAGGAACAGGGACTCAAAGTGTCATGGGGGCTTTAGAATCTTCGAGGGGCGGGGGCTAAAAGTGTGATGGTATTGGAATCTCCGAGGGGATGTGTCTCAGGTCTAAGAGGGGCCTTGAGAAACCTAGCAGTGGGGCTCAAGGCCACAAAGGACCTTGGGTCTGAGGGGAGGGGGCCCAAGGTCAGAGGGGACTTGGTCCTGAATGGAGGGGGCCACAAGTCACAGAGGGCCCTGGGTCCAGAGGGTATAGGGCCAAAGGTCAAAGGGCCCTGGGTCCTGAGGGGAGGGGTTCCAAAGTCATGAGGGGTCTTGGGTACTGAGAGGCATGGGCCCAAGGTCAGAGGGTCATAGGGTTCTAAGGGAGGGGGCTCATGGCCAGAGGAGCTTGGGGTCTGGAGCGAGTAGGCTTAACGTCAGAGGGGGCCTGGGTCACGAGGGAAGGGGTCACAATTTTACAGGGGCCGTGGGTCATGGGGAGAGGAAGCTCAAGGTCAGAGGGGACTTGGGTACCGAGGGGAGGGGGCTCAAGGTCACGGGGGCCCTAGGTCCTGAAGTTAGAGGGCCAAAGGTCAAAGGGCACAGGGTCCTGAGGGGAGGGGGTCCAAGGTCACCACGGCCCTGAGGCATGAGGGGAGGAGGCTCAAGGTCAGAAGAGCTTTGGGTCCTGACGGGAGGGGGCTCAAGGTCAGAGGGACCCTGTGTCCCGAGGAGAGGGGTCCCAAGGTCAGAGGGGGCTTGGGTCGTGAGTGGTGATGTCTTGCCGGCCGGGGTCCTGGGGGTCGTGGCGGCCGACAGGGTCCTGAGTGTGGCGTCGCCGACGACCCTCTGCTGGGCAGGGCCTGCACCTTCCCGAACGTCCCTTCTCGCCATAGTGAGTCCACGCAGACTCCCTGTAAGCGGCTCCGCCCCTCAGAGC
>NW_007731561.1:93737-113133 GCF_000696425.1 Galeopterus variegatus
CCATAGCCCCTCCCGTCCATCCTGGAGCCCCCTCCTCCATAGCCCCCTCCCCTCCATCCTTGATCCCCTCCTCCATAGCCCCCTCCCCTCCATCCTTGATCCCCTCCTCCATAGCCCCGTCCTGTCCATCCTGGAGCTCCCTCCTCTATAGCCCCCTCTTCTCCATCCTGGACCCCCTCCTCCATAGCCCCGTCCCGTCCATCCTGGAGCCCCCTCCTCCATAGCCCNGGGACATGCCCTCCACCCAGACTCTCAGCCTCCTGGCAGACAAATGACTACTAATGCTCTGGACGATGAGAGGCGCAAAGATGACTAATAAATTTAAATACGCAGGCTCAGACGTTAGAGAAAAATATACTGTCACTTCCACTTTTAAGTCAGATGTCATTGGTTGTATCAGGAACTACTCAAACTGGGACTTCCCGGAAAATAAGGAAGTTAAAAGTCGTCCTTATCGAAGTTAGCATACAAGTACTTTAAAATAATTATAATGAGAGTACTAAAAGGAAANGAGTGTAGTTGATGGAATTATGTCCCCCCAAAACTCACTGAGCCTTGAGTTGCATCCCCCATTCTTTCTGTAGAAACTTGGCCCCCACTGTGACTGTTAAGACGGTGGGAAATCCTATTACGGTAATTGGAAGGTGGAGCCTTGAAGAGGTGGTTGGAGTGTAGGACCCTGCAGTAGTGAACGGATTTAAAATGGTGGACAGGGCTGTCGTTCTGAGGGCTTGAAAAGGACAGCAAACGAGGGCCTCTCTCTCTCTGCTCTGCCATTTTCTGCCACGTGAGAACCCTGCATTGCTGTAAAGCCACCACCAAAGAAAACCCTCACCAAATGTGTTCCCTGAACGTTGGACTTCCCAGCCTCAGAAACTGTAAGCAATAAATTTCATTTTCTGTCTAAAATACCCAGTTCCATGTATTTTATTATGAGCAACAGAAACAGACTAATACAAATGTCTTTGATGGGCTCATCAGTAGTCTGCACATAGCCAAATTAACATTGGGGAGCTTAAAGGTACATCAACAGAAACTTCCCAAACTAAAATGCAAAGAGATTAAAGTATGAAAAAACAAAAAAGTGGAACAGAATATCCAAGAACTGTTGGAACTATAGTGAGAATACAAGAAGGAGAAGAGAGAAGGGAACAGAAGAAGTATTTGAAGCAACAATGACTGAAAATTTTCCCAGATTAATGTCAGACATGAAACCACAGATCCAGGAAGCTCATATAACACAAAGCAGGATAAATGCCAAAAAAATAAGCACCCAGGCATATCATATTCAAAGTGAAGAAAATCAAGCATAAAGAAAATATCTGGGCTTTGTATAAGAACAATGTGTTAATGTAGGTTAGTTGGTTGTAACAAATAATGTACCACTTGGTGAGGAGTGTTGATAGTGGGGGAGGCTGCACGTGTGGGGGGCAGTTGGGGGCAGGGCATATATGGGAACTCTGTACTTTACACTTAACTTTACTCTGAATCTTATGCTTCTCTAAAAAATGTCTACAAAAAAAAAAAGTTAAACTAGCTGGTGGCAATTTGGTAACTAAGCTATGCACCAACTTGCTAAATGGTGCATGCACTATGGGCTAAAAAGCAGTCATGTGAATTTAGGCTTTAGGCAGCTGTTATCCAATTCTTGTTAACCTTCAGGTTAGAAGCTTATTTGGGGGAATAAGTTTTATCCATGGCCTATAGATTTTACAATTTCTGTATTTCTAAAAATAAGTTCTATAATAAAAATAAAATTATGTTCTGCTAAAAAAATCAATTATATATATATAATTTTTATATACTGCAGCAGACATTTAGAAAGTAAATTTTTAAAATTTTATTTAAAATAATATGGAAAAAACAAAATACTTAGGAGTAAAACTAATAAAAGACATGTAAGACCTCAATTCTGAAAACAATACCCTGCTGAAAGATATTTTAAGAAACCTAAATAAATGGAGATATATACTATATTCCATAAATTGGAAAACTCAATATTAAGCTGCCAATTCTACAAAAATTAATCTGTAGATTGAACATAATCTTAAATATAATCCCAGAGGCTTCTTTTTTAATTGAAGCTGATTCTAAAATATTTAGAGAAAGACAAAAAACCTAGGTTATCCAAAGCAATTTGGGGGGAGGGAAAATATAGAGGTGTTTTACTACTTTACTTAAAACTTACTATAAAAACTACAATAATCAAGGTGTATTACTGACATCAGTAGAGGCAACTAACTCAACGACACAGAATACAGTGCCTGGAAACACATCCCCATTTATACGGTCATTTAATTTTTGACAAAGATGCCAAAGAAATCCAAGAGGAAAGGAAAGTCTTTTCAATACATGGTATTAGGACAACTGGACATTTTTTTAAAATGAATGTCTTCCATACCATATATATGGTATACATTATACCATATAAAAAACACTAATATAAGAGCAATATATGCATGTATTGAAACAACACACTGTACCCCACAAATACGTACAAGCAAATGTTAAAATTTACAAAAAAAATTAGTTTTTAAAAAGCTTTACAGTATCTGGTTTTTTATACATTCACTGAAAATATTTTTCTAATTTTTATTTTTAAACATTAACTTTTTTCCTGTTTTTTAACCCTGAAAAACAAATTTTAAGTTCTTTTTTTTTTTTTCTTTAAAGGCCAACTGTTGGTCACATAAGCATCCTGAGGAGACTTGGAGGAGAAGTCGGACTTTAAACCAACATGGAGGGATAAAAGTCTGCAAAGCTGCGCTCCAGTTTTCCATTTCAAAACAGTAAGAAAAGTACAGCAAATGACATTCCGGCTACAGAGCCAGAAAAGAGCACCACGGAGCGCAAGGGGGAAGGAGCTCAGGGTAGAAAGTGAGACCCCGGCCCGGGAGGTCAGAGGTGGTGTGGGGGGCAAGTGCACCCTCAGACCCTTAAGGGAACAGAGATTTCAATGCAGGAGAAAGGGCCAGAGACCCCCAAGGGGAGGGGCCTGGGATCCCCCAACAAAGGACCCGAGCAAGGGTGGCAGAGGGCCCCAAAAAGGGTGGCTTCAAGGAGGAAGGTGGCCTCGTGTCCGTGACTGCAGGAGGCTCCAGGATGGACGGGAGGGGGCTATGGAGGAGGGGGTTGAGGATGGAGGGGAGGGGGCTACGGACGAGTGGGCTCCAGGATCGATGGGAGTGCGCTATGGAGGACGGGGCTATGGAGGAGGGGTCTCCAGAATGGAGGGGAGGGGGCTATGGAGGAGGGGTCCAGGATGGAGGGGAGGGGGCTATGGAGGAGGGGGCTATAGAGGAGGGCGTTCCAGGATGTGGGCACACAGAGGTTGGACCCCTGAGGGATGGCGCGACTGCAGGGACCCCACCGGATGAGGGTCAGGGGGCGCTGGGCAGACCCCAGCCCAGGACTCCCGGGGGGCCAAGAGCCAGCCTCCCCATACGACCCACGCCCCCTGACACTGACCTGAGCCCCGGTTGCAGCCGCGGTTGTGCTGTCACCTCGAGTGATCTGAGCAGACCCCCCCCCCTTCTGGAACCTTCCTCGGCTGCGTGCGCTGTGAGGACGCCGTTGTGACCCCTCCCTGCGGGGGCGCACCAAATCCAAAAAGTCAGGGTTTGACAAGGATCCTCTGATTTGACACGATGGTTGCAGGGTCTCATCGTGGGAGGAGGTGCCGCTGTTCCACCCCCATTTTCTGGAGCTCCATGTGTTTGCTGTGTTTTATTATACTTTATACTCTACTGCCTCATAATTATCGCTCTGGGGGATTGGGAGTGGGATTGAAAATCATACCAGAATGCTTAATCATAGTAATGACCCATCTGGGCGTTATAGTCATGGGTTTTCTGGAAATGGTCTGTGGCAGCTACGACCAGAAGGGGACAATGGACATATGTACACATTTACCTTGTCTGCTTCCTGGAAGGATTGTTTTTAATGCAATTAGTGAACATAATGGAGTTGTTATTGAAAATTTACTTAAAAGTTGCTAGGCAACATAATTACTATTATGCCTAACTTGTTTGCTTCAAAGAGTCAAACATGAACTTTCTTTTCCTCTTGGAAATATAGATTCAAGTTAAGTTTTAGAGTATTTTTATAAGGTTTAACACATTGTAGGATGTAGTAGGTAAAAGAATTCTACGTTATATACAATAGGTTGTAGCAAAGAAAGAATACTGGTAAGGAAACTTTGATTTCCTGCTTACATCCTTTGGTTTAGGTATAAGTCTGGAATATGTTGCAATAACATCATACAGAGTTCAATGTAGCGTGGATTTGGCTAAATCAAATGTAATAGTTAATGATTATCTGGGACCAGTGGGTTGTAACGTTTTTGTTCAAAGGAAAAAAAATTGTAGTTATCTTTTCTGAGAACATATTGTGATGTTGTTTTTCTTGGGAGCACATGTTACTCATGGAAAGATGTTATGATATTGTTCAATGACCGCCATTAAACCGTCAATGCATTAATCCATTTACTCGGGCATGGTCCTCGCAGTCTAATCACATGCTCTGGGCCCCACATTTCAACAGTTACAGTAGGTATTGAGCTTCAGTGAGTGTGGGGGGACAGTGACCCACTGCAATCCAGTTGGTTAATAACTGACAAAGTTGACCCTGCAGTGCAGTGGGGAAGATGCTTGTTCGCATTAAGTAGTGGTGGATATATTAGATATTTATACACAATATCTGCACTGTACAAAAGAAGCAGCTTCCGGTGCTTTGCAGAACTCAAGGTAAATAGTAAACCAACCAACTATTTAGAGGAAAATGTGGAAGAACATATTTTAGTCCTTTGGGTAATTAGTAATTTTTAAAACTGGCAAGATAGTGCTAGTCGCATAAGAATAAAATCAATAAATTGGAAGACATTAAAGTTTACAACTTCTGCTCCTAAGAAAATATCTGTAAAACAAATAAATGCAAGCCACAGATGACAACAAAGCACTTCAAATCACGTATCTGCTAAAGGACTCATACTAATAATAGATAATGAACTTGTTCCTGAAAGTCAGTAAATAAAAAAGCAGATTGTCCGATAAAACTTTGATAAAAGACTTAAAGGAAACTTACCAAAAAATGGTATCTGAATGGGTAACACATGTAAGAAAAGTTGTCCAGTGTCATTGTTCTTGATGGAAATGCACCTTAAAACCACAACACAGCAGCTCTACAAGGAATGGCTAAATATGGAGAAACAACCAAACTAAGAGTGGTCAAGGTTATGTGGATGACACGGGAACGAAGCCACGGAGCAACCCTCCCATGGCCAGTGCTGTCTGTGGCCTGCTGTGGAGAGATTATGGGACAGTGTGGGCCCCTGACAAGCCATCCCCAACTCAGGCTTCATCACCCCCACTTCCCTGAGTGATGTACCTGAACCATGGACACATACTTTGGGGGGAATGGAGGGTGTGAGCACGTGCATGGGGCTCCTGCATGGGGCAAGGAGGAGCCCAGGCAAGCTGCAGCTCCCACCTTCTGCCTGAGCATGGCTCCCAGCACCAGTCCCCTTTGGTGACTGCTGGACAGGCAAGGCCAGCCCAGACCCGGCCTTGAACACATCAGTGCCTCTCTCTCACGACACTTATGACCCAGGATGCACTGAAATGCCCCCAAGTTATGAAAGTCCCTCTCTTGGGGGGATCCCTGCTGGCTCACATCTCCATTCCAAGCATCTAGCATAAGGCGCCGGAAGAGAAGACAAACACGCACGTGAGTCAAAACGATTAATGCAAACTCCTTCCCCCTTCCTCCTGTCTGCTTCTTCCAAGAAGGAGATGAATGATCCAGGATGCTTCATAAGATAAGGCCCATCCATCTTACTCCTCTCACCCAGGGGAGGAGGGACAGGCCTCTGCCCTGCACCCTCCACCCCATTCAGCCCGCAATCCTCACCTGGCAGCTGCACTCAGCACCCTCCTCTCAGCAGCTCCTGCAGAGACGGGCACCAGGCACCTGAACATCTCCTTCCTCCACCTCTGGCCGGGTGCCTCCAGCCCTGACCCCTGCCCCAGGTTTCTCTGGCAGCTCCAGGGACACTTTCTCCCATGACGTGATCAGTCTGCCAGTGTAGGTCCCCCGACAGGATAAAAGGATTTGGGCTGAGTGGGGGTGGAGGGAGGATCGGGATGGCCTTCAGGGCAAAGGTGGATGTGTGGACGGCAGGGCCCTGGCTGTGCCTGCACAGGGCACTGACACTGGGCAGCAGAGCCGCTCTGGCACCCAAGGCAGTGCGGCCCTTCGAAGCCATTCCCCAGCATCCTGGCAACAAGTATCTGAGGCTGCTGCAGATCTGGAAGGAGCGCGGCCATGAGAACTTTCACCTGGAGACACATGAGATCTTCCAGAAGCTGGGGCCCATTTTCAGGTAAAGCCCTCCCTGGCCCCTGGCTGAGAATGCCCAGAATCTTCCGGTCCTGTGGGCTGCCCAGCTCTTGCCAGGCACACGGTGCTGCCCATTCCCGGTGGGTGCCTGAGCTCTGCACCCTAGGAAGGCAGGGAGGGAGCATGGTGGTTGCTGGTCTGTGCCTCTGCTGGTGGAGACAAAGACTCTTCGTGGCTAACTGCTGAGAGAACGGAGCTCAGAGGCACTAAAGTTGGAGAGGTTTCAGGGGACAGCAGGAGGGATGTCCTGCTGTAAAGCCTCAGTCAGGAGACGGAGAGCTCAAATAGGAGACAGCGGGGTTGGCTCAGGACAGGACGGGACTTCACCCAGCAGGGCTCTGTGCTTTATTCACAGAGATGACATGGGAGGAACACGAAGGGTGGTCGTGATGCTGCCGGAGGACGTGGAGAGGCTGCAGCAGGCGGAAGGCCAGCACCCTCGCCGGAATGTTCTGGAACCATGGCTGGCCTACAGACAGCATCATGGGCACGCATGTGGCGTGTTCTTGCTGTGAGGGGCGAGTCTGTATGAGGAGGAAGGAGGGTGGGGAGACAGAGGAGACCCCAAAGCTCCGCCGCCCTGGGGCCTATTGGGGTGAAGACAGGTGACCACCAGCACCCGATGAGTGCCTTGCCATGGGGGCCATGTGTGCCCTGCGCCTGGGGGCAGCAGGACCGGGGTAGAGAAATGCAGGGGGCACCTTCTCAGATGACAGATGAACAATGAGCACTTGCAGTGAGGGGGCAGCCGGCCTGCGCAGGCCCGGCAGGTGCTCCCTCTGCAGGGTGGTGGCTCTCCTTCCTGCAGGGGAGGAAACTGAGACCCTGAGAAGGGGAGTCACTGACAGAGGTCCGAGTCAGTGTGCACCAGCGCCTGACATCCCCAGGGCTGCACCCCACCCCCAGGGTTCTGTTGGCTCCGAGAGCCAAGGCAGTCCCTCGCTTTGGGGGATACAGTCCTGGGGACAAGTGCCATGGAGATCAAGGTGGTCGCGGACTCTTTTGCTCTCAGAACGACGCCAAAGTGGGGTGGTTGCCCTGGGGCACGTTTCGTCCCCTGTGGAAAATGTGGCACACCTGGTCAGGAAGGCAGGCAGAAGATGGGACCTGGAGTCCATCAACTGCAAAAAGGTGGAAATTAGGGCGGGAGGAAGGTGAAAGGAGGAAGGTCAGAGTGTTCAAGGCTGCCCCACCTCCCGTCAGGAAGCGAATTCTCTTCGGAACAGAGGGGTTGAGAGAGGTGAGCACTTGGGGGTGGCCCCTCATCTGAGTGAAACCAGAGGAACTCAGGACCCAGGAAGGGCAGTCCCAGGAGACAGTGAGTGCGCATACGTAAGGGAGGGGCAGGCTTGTGTGTGTGTGTCTGTGTGTGCGTATGGGGGTCTGTGCATGTGTGTGTGCATGTGCTCATGTGTGCCTGTACAGGCATGTGTGCAAGTTGGATGTACCTGTGTGTGCCTGTATCAATGTGTATGCATTTGTACGTGTGAGCAGGTGCTTGTGTTTGTATGTGTGTGCATGTATATTTCTGTGAATGTGTGTGCATTTGCATTTTACATGTTCACATGCATGTGTTGCAAGCTTGTGTGCTTCCTGTACCTGAGACGGGACACATCTGCACATGTGCATATGCCTGTGGTCATTGTCAATATTTGCCAGGCACTAGCCAGAGACCAAGAGGGATTTTTGCATTAAAGTGGCCAAGAGTGAAAATTCCTCCTCACCATTCATGTAACAGCATCCTTGGAGACGCCAGTGTGCTCTGGAATGTGTCTTGAGGTCGTGCGTGGGTGCACACGGGTGCATGAGCCTGTGATCATCGTCCATGCCTGGAGGCAGCTAGCTGCAGCAGAAGAAAGCTGGTTCTGCATGAATGCAGCCAGGGGTGTCAATCCCTGCCCATCATTCACTGGAGCACATCCAGGGAGCTCCATGTGCTCTGGGCAGTGCTTTGAGGATATTTTGAGAGACGTGGTTGGTCCCTGCCCTACAGGAGATGGGGACACGTCACAGAGACAGGCAGGTGTGGCTGACACGGGGCAGAAGATCAGAAAAGGAAGGGCAGGGACATGAGAGGCCAGCCAGGGCCTCCCCATCTGGGGCAGGTGTGGGTGAAGTGGGCAAAGCTTCACAGGAGGGTCAACCTCGTCCCTTGCAGAAGAGACCGCCCCTCCAGGGAAGATTCCCCTTGTGGACAAGGAAGGTGGGGTACAGGTTTGGGGCCAGCTGCTTGCTCGGGCTGCCTCTCAAGCTGTGCTCTATAGGAATGGGCCAGAATGGCACTCCAACCGACTGCAGATGAACCCAGATGTGCTGTCACCACAGGCCGTCCAGAAGTACCTCCCCATGCTGGATGTGGTGGCAAGGGACTTCTCAACGGCCCTGAAGAAGAAGGTGCTGCAGAATGCCGGGAGAAGCCTGACCCTGGACATCCAGCCCAGTATCTTCTACTACACCGTAGAAGGTGTGGGGTCATGTGGGAAGGTCCCGGCCTCAGTGTCTCTGGAGTAGGCCTGGAATGGGGCAGGGAGGGCTGGCGGGTGGCAGCCGTGAGGCCCGGGACTGCCTGTGGCTCAGCTATGCCATTTCCCTGCAGCCAGCAACTTAGCTCTTTTTGGACAGCGGATGGGCCTCTTTGGCCATAATCCAAGCTCTGCCAGCCTGAACTTCATCCACGCCCTGAATGCCATGCTCAGATCCACCGTACAGCTCACGCTCATGCCCAGGAGCCTGTCCCGCTGGACTTGCAGCAAGGCGTGGAAGGAGCACTTTGAGGCCTGGGACTACATCTTCCAGTATGGTGAGGGCCAGCGATCCGGTGGTGCTGTGTGGCAGGGACACAATGGTCACCCAATTTCTCCTTGTCCACAGCACAGGGGAGAATTGAGGCCACACGCAAGGGCTATGGCTTCCTCATGGTCCTGACCAACAAACTTGGCAGGAAGCTGGGGCTGGGCTGGGCTGATCCCCAGATCTTGGGATAGAAGCATGGAGACTTCGGGGTGTTGCAGGGCCGGGTGCGTAGGAGGAGGACAGAGAAGAGGCGCGTTACAGCACTAAGGCCGGGGACTGTCTCCCCTTCCTCCAACAGTCAGCAATTTTGTCCAGAAAATCTATCAGGAGCTGAAGGTCAATAGCCCTGAGCACTACAGCGGCATCGTGGCAGAACTGCTGTTGCACGCAGACTTGTCGCTAGATGCCATCAAGGCCAACGCTGTTGAAGCTGTTGAACTCACAGCAGGGAGCGTGGACACGGTCAGCACCCAGCCCTCCCCATCCAGAGTGAAGCCCACCCTGACTCCCAGGCCGTGGCCTCAACAACAAATGTCACCATGTCCCCCACACTCACTCTGTGCCTCCCAGGCTCCTGCCATCCTCAGCTCAGCGCTGGTCTGAAGAGGCTGGAGGAGGGAGATGTTCAGCTGAAGGTGGAAGAAATATGCAGAGATTGGATAGGCCAAGACATGGGCGGCGAGGCTAGCGGGAGACACCAGCAGGCAGAAGCACATGAGGCAGGGCTGTTGGGGCTCTGATCAGGAAGGGCTACCTGCACCAGGCCTTTGTGCCAGGGCTAGAGGAAGCCAGCAGAGGGCTGGATGTCCCTCTGCATCCCCGTAGTGCCACAGTGGGAGGCATGCACTGAAGCTCAGTGGCAGCACAGAGGCCCATAGAGTGCCATTTCTGGGGCTCGGGAGTCTCCAGTGGTAATGTGGTATGCGGGGGACATCTGGGGAGCACTAAGGCTACCAGATCTCAGGGTGGGGCTAGCAGATGCCTCTCATTGCACCAGAAATGACCCAGGATGAGAAATTCATTTGGGTCTCAGGTGGCCAGTTTAAGGTAGGACACCTTGGACTGAGGAGCCTGTGCATGGTCAGGGTAGATACCTACTTTGGATCAGATGGACCCGGGGCTCCAGAACCTCCCTGAGTGATGCTGAAGGTCATCCCCTCCTGGTCCCTAGAGGAGGGTGTGAGTATCCCACCTGGAAGAGGCTGGAGGAGACAAGGGCCTTGGATGGGATGGGGTCACCTTTCTCTCAGGACTCAGGGAAAGGAGTCAAGGCGGACACTAGGACCTTGAGTTCTATGGTCCCAGGGTTCTGTGGTCCCAGGGTTCTGGGCTGCCGTGGACATGCACATCCACCTGGGGGCTGAGGTGCATGGCCTGGGCCCAGGTCAGAGCCTTTCATCCATGGCTCCTGCAGACGGCCATTCCTTTGCTGATGACCCTGTTTGAGCTGGCTCGGAACCCTGATGTGCAGCAGGCACTGCGGGAGGAGAGCCTGGCAGCTGAGTCCAGAATCTTGGAAAATCCCCAGAGGGCAACCACGGAGCTGCCCCTGCTGCGGGCGGCCATCAAGGAAACCTTGAGGTAGGGGCTTGCTGAACCCTCCCCAGCCGCCCTGGCCCCTCTGCTCTCTGGGGGCTCGCAGACAGAAAAGGGGGCTAAGAAGCAGCCTTGCTGGGATTGCATTTCCTCTGCACCTGCTCCTCTTCTGCTAAAGGACAGGGCTCCTCTTCCCCTTGGATCCCACTTCAGTGTCCTGCGGCCCATCCCCAGGCATGTCTTCCTGGTCCTGGGGCTTCTCAGGGTGGGGGGACGTTTGACTGAGCCCAGCAGGAGCAAGCGAGCTCTTCCTCATGATCTGGGCTCCCACCACTGCCCTGAACCTCTGATGGGGTGGGAAATCCTGGGAAGGAATTCTGTGGAGGGGACATGAGGACACCTGTCAGCTGAGTACCCTCCCTGCTGGTCTCCACCCCCAGGCTCTACCCTGTGGGTATTTTTCTGGAGCGACTCGTGAGCTCAGACTTGGTGCTGCAGAACTCCCACATCCCGGCAGGGGTGAGTGAGTCCCCATAGCCTGTCCAGCTAGCCCTGCCTGCCCACATTGGCTGACTGGGCAGGTGACCCCTCCATCCACACCTGTCTGCAGACATTGGTCCAGGTGTTCCTCTACGGACTGGGTCGCAACCCCGCCTTGTTCCCGAGGCCTGAACACTATAACCCCCAGCGCTGGATAGAGAGCAGGGTCCCCAGCAGGAGCTTCCACCACCTGGGCTTTGGCTTTGGCGTGCGGCAGTGCCTGGGGCGGCGCCTGGCAGAGGTGGAGATGCTGCTCCTGCTGCACCATGTGAGCAGCCCGGGAAGGTCTGGGTAGGGTGCCATGGGGGCCTGTGCCGTGGGGTGGGTCTGGTCAGGGTTGGGCCTGGTTTGACCCACAGGCTGCCTCTGGCCCTGCTGCATGGTTGCTGCCTCTGGGAACGTGGGAAGAGGCTGTGTCCTGTCCCTGGGCCTCCTGATGAAGCCAGATGCAAACTCTGCTTCTGTCCCAGGTGCTGAAAACCTTCATGGTGGACATAATAACCAAAGAGGATGTGAAGATGGTCTACCGCTTCATATTGACGCCCTCCGCCTTGCCTCCGTTTACATTCAGGGCCCTTAACTAGTTATGTGTCTACAGCGAGGGTCGCAGCCCTGCCACCACCCTCCCTCTTCTGTTTTTCATTGAAAAACTATATTAAAATATAAAACTAGTTTTTCCATGAAATTTTGAAGTACTGTGTGTGTGTGTGTGTGTGTGTGTGTGTGTGTGTGTGTTTGTGTGTGTATACCATAGCACCATCCTGGAAAATGTTTTGGTCATGTTAGCAGGTTCATCAGTCATTTGTTGAGGTGTGCCACCTAATCAGTTTCTAAAACATGCAAGGGTTAGCTGCATTGTGTATGACAAGGGGGAAGTGCTGGCTGCCATGGTCAGAGGGTCAGGCCGCAGGGCAGGATGGAAACCTGGAGGAGGGAAGTAGGGGAAGTTACCGGGGAGTGAGCAGCCCCCTCCAAGGGGGTGAGACATTGGCTGATATGACGCAGCAACCTCCTGGGGAAAGCAATAATGTCCTTATATTTCTAGAATGTCACAGATAGTTTCACCACACACCAGATGTGATTTAGCCATGGGAATTAGGCATCAGGGTGTGTGTTTTGGCAGATAGTAAAGATTTTATCAGGATAGTGTGTATTATGGGCTAAATTGGGAGCCCCTAAAATTCATATACTGAAGACCTAAACCGCAGGACCTTAGAATGTGTCTGCATTTGGAGACAGGTCTTTGGAGAGGTAACGTGAAATGAGGTCATTGGGGAGGACCCACAATCTAATATGGCAGGTGTCCCTACAAGAAGAGGAGATTAGAACTGAGGCACACACACAGGGGCAACCATGTGAAGACACAGGGAGAAGACAATGGTCTACAAGCTAGGTAGAGAAGTCTGAGAAGACTCCAACCCTACCAACACCTTGATCTCAGTCTTCAAGCCTCCAGAACTGTAAAAAGATGAATTTCTGTTTTTTAAGTCGCCCAGTCTGTGGTACTTTGTGATGGCACCCAAACAAACTGATACAACATGCTAAGAAGATAGCAAGCTCCAGAACCATAATGTGATCCTTAATATCAAAGAGAAAAAGGGTATGAAGGTCCTCCATCTCATGTATACTTTAGGAGAGGCAATCCATGAGCACTGCTAGGAAGTGGAGATTTTAGAATTTAGGGTCAGGTGTAGGAAGAATGTGTCCAAGGTTATAAGAGCCACCATATAACAGAGGAACAGAAAAAAGAAAAAACAGTACCTTGAGCAGGGGAATGCATGGCTCTTAGAAAGAACATGGGAAATTTCTTAGTTACATGGAACGATTCACAGATCAAGAGAAGCCAGGAGTTCAGAATCAAATTACACTCGAGGAAAACATTGCTTTTCTAGGCTTTCAAGACAAAGCCTTTCAGTGTCAGGTGATAACAGCAGAGCTAGAATCGGAGGAAGAAAAGAAAGAAAAAAAATAGGAGCTGAGAAAAAAGTTAAAGAGAGATTTATCACCCCAGACCATGTAAATGGGAGAGACAGGGGGAGATGATGGCAATGGCACACGCCCTGCAAATGACACGCAGCAGGATGGAGCACAAGTTGTATTTCGGAGATATGAATCTCAGAAGCTTCAGATGAAAACTCTACCTCAAGACATAAAATGATCACTCTCAAGGAAGAAGTCCGCATTTCTAACCTGAAATAGAAACATTAAAAGAACCTCAGGAAGAGCTGTGGCAGGAATAGGAACTGTCTGCAGTTCAGAAGATGATGTTAAAGAAACAGATTTTAGAATTCAGCATCAAAACATCTTTCAATTTGACCACTAAAAATGCTTAAAATGGCAATCCTTATGTTACACATATTTGGCCAGGTATGAGAAAAAAAAAAAAAAAAGAAGTCAGATTTCTAAACCCTAAAAAAAAAACATGAAAAAGAAAGCATGTTGTTCTAAAATAGGGGACCAAAATTTAGTTTTATATCAGTATATTTTTAATATCAAAGCTCAATCTTTACAAAGAATTATAATTTTCTTCTCATTATAGCCAACTGAATCACACCCAAAATTCTCTCATCAATTCATCCGTCATGAACCCTTATCATTACTCAGACATTCCCATGACATGCTTAGACGTTTTGTTTTGTCTTATACTTCCTCTTTCTTAAATAACCATTCATTTTATTTAAGGACAAAAATTTACTACACAGATCCATTTTTATGCAAAGTTCTTTTCTTTTCTTTCTAATCTTCACTACCAAGAATATATCTTGTATCCATGACTTTCTTCATATCTCTCTCCCCTACTTACTGGTTCCTTTCTATCTTGTTTCTATTTCCCTTGTAAATTCACTTTTTTTTTTAAACAGCCTTAAATAACTTCTGAATTTACACAAATTTATTCTTTTTTTTTCTCAATACATAGCACATTTTATGTCTTTTTTATAATGTATGTCATCAAATCACTTCTTACTTTTTCGGTACAGTTTGAATTATATATATTAATTAGACTATTTAATTCTTAGTAACCTTAGTTTTTAGTGACAATCTAGGAATCAAGCAATTTTGAACTGTTAGTCCCATATCAGTATTTTATAAATGAGAACCATCTTACAAGTTTAAAAATGTTTCCCCATAACATATTTTTTATGTGTATTAATAGACCCAAATGTATTTAGTCTTTCTATAAAGTTTATGAAGCCAANTTTCAATTTGACCACTAAAAATGCTTAAAATGGCAATCCTTATGTTACACATATTTGGCCACTATGAGAAAAAAAAAAAATTCAGATTTCTAAACCCTAAAAAAAAAAAAAAGATAAAAAAGAAAACATGTTCTAAAGTAGGGGACCAAAATTTAGCTTTGTATCAGTATATTTTTAATATCAAAGCTCAATCTTTACAAAGAATTATAATTTTCTTCTCATTATAGCCAACTGAATCACACCCAAAATTCTCTCATCAATTCATCCGTCATGAACCCTTATCATTACTCAGACATTCCCATGACATGCTTAGACGTTTTGTTTTGTCTTATACTTCCTCTTTCTTAAATAACCATTCATTTTATTTAAGGACAAAAATTTACTACACAGATCCATTAGGACAAAAATTTACTAAACAGATCCATTTTTATACAAAGTTCTTTTCTTTTCTTTTTAATCTTCACTACCAAGAATATATCTTGTATCCATGACTTTCTTCATATCTCTCTCCCCTACTTACTGGTTCCTTTCTATCTTGTTTCTATTTCCCTTGTAAATTCACGTTTTTTTGAAACAGCCTTAAATAACTTCTGAATTTACACAAAATTATTCTTTTTTTCTCAATACATAGCACATTTTATGTCTTTTTTTTATAATTTATGTCATCAAAAACACTTCTTACTTTTTCAGTACAGTTTGAATTATATATATAAATTAGACCATTTAATTCTTAGTAACCTTAGTTTTTTTTTTTTCCTTTTATGTCTTTTTTCGTGACCGGTAAAGGGATTGCAACCTCGGTGTCGCGCCCGCACTGCGCTCAACCAGCGAGCGGACCGGTCTCTATATGGGATCCGAACCCTTGGTGGGAGCGCCGCCGCACTCTCAAGTGCCGCACTCTACCGAGTGCGCCACTGGGCCGGCCCTTAGTAACCTTAGTTTTTAGTGACAATCTAGGAATCAAGCAATTTTGAACTGTTAGTCCCATATCAGTATTTTATAAATGAGAGCCATCTTATAAGCTTAAAAATGTTTCCTCATAACATAATTTTTATGTGTATTAATAGACCCAAATGTATTTAGTCTTTCTATAAAGTTTATGAAGCCAAAACCAAACTTATATTAATGTTAATCCCATTTAAGTTTTAGTTTTTAAAAAATTCTTATTTAGAAATGACTCAGGCATTTAATGAATATTTATCACATAATTTAACATAACATAACCTACATAAAGTGTTTATTTATAAACATTTATCCCACTTACATTTACCTAATTCATTCATTTTTAACAATTACACCTACATTACTTCTGGAATTTGAGATATTATTGTCTGGTCATCATTCAAGTGAGTTTCCTGTTAACCATTTTCATAGCCTGTGAATATCAGATGGAAACTAGTAAGAACCTTGAAGTAAAATACATGAATATTTTTGCAATGACTCAGAAGATACAGTTGCTTTCATTAAGTCAACAATATTGAATTAGTGCTACCTATCAACGAACTACACAAAGGTAGATCATTTCTCTTTGAGGCTGAGTTTATAGTTTTAATCTTCTTGTCAAACCCTGACACCTTAAATATCTAACAGAGAAGGAAATAATCCTGTCTGACCAGTAAACCCATGCAAGAATGTATGCTGACAATTTTGAAGATATTTATGTTTCTATTTTATCAACAAATTTAAAACCAGTTTACTTATCAAAATTTACACGTCATGTGTACTAAAAACATTCAGTTTAATTACTCTATAGTTTATGTGAGTTTTCACTTCGTTTAAGTCAACTGGAATTAAAAAAAAAATTTAAAACAATTTTTGGCTGAGTACACCAGAGTTTGCCATGTAGATACAACATACAATGTAATACATGTATATATGTGTAAACACACCCAAACACATATACGTACACAAAAATAAAGACCTTACAGCTTTCATTTTAGTCCTTAGATAGTAATACAAACTTAGCAGTTTAGAAAAAATTGATCTAAATTATGTTTTAGGCAAAGTGGGACCTGTTCACATATCCAAATTTTCTTTGCCCTGATAAGTCATCTAAAGAAGGGTGTTAGACCAGATTTTGTACAACAGGTTTTTTTTTTCTTTTTGTCTTTTTTACTGACCGGTAATGGGATCGCAACCCTCAGTGTCGCGCTCGTACTGGGGACCGGCAACGGGATCGCAACCCTCGGTGTTGCGCCCGCACCGCACTCAGCCAGTGAGCGGGAACCGGTCTCCACATGGGATCTGAACCCTTGGTGGGAGTGCTGCCGCGCTCCCAAGCAGCGCACTCTCCAGTGCACCACCGGGCTGGCCCTGTACAACAGTTTTTATAGCAGTTTGATTTTTAAAGAAAAACTTGTTACCTTTTCTTCAGTTTCAAACAAGTTTAGGGGTTAAATATTCAAATGTTTACACTTTACCAAGGACTGGCTGAATCTCCAAGTGGCCTTCAATTTTTAGTAACAAGTCTATTTTCTGTTTGCCAGTCTGGTTTGCTCGATTAGTCAACGTAAACAGGGAAGTATTTAGAAAAATTTGTTATATTTTTATTATTTTCCTTTGGCTGCCCAATAAGTGGCAGATAAAGCAATTGTTATGCTGGACAGAGATACCTTATAATATTAATCTGAGCTCAAGATTCTGACCTGTTGGATCTGAGAGCTTAACTTTTACAAACATTTACCTAATTATTTTCTTTTAGATTATCAATCCTTCAATTAAGTGTTCCATCATCCTAAGTGATTTTTACTCACGCAAAACTAAATTTGCACTTCTAAAAGGCATCTGGTTATCTAGGTTGTGGATTACCATGGAGCCATTGTAATTTCTAAAGCCATCGATTTAAAAGCCCTTAAGAGTTTTAAAAATTATTTTTTAATTTTGGCTGAAATGTCATAAGCAGTGAGTTTAATCTCAACATGTTCAGAAGAGACAACAAAGTAGGCAGAGAAAAAAATAGAGAGATAGAAGGCTCTAAATGTNGTTCAGAAGAGACAACAAAGTAGGCAGAGAAAAAAATAGAGAGATAGAAGGCTCTAAATGTTTATTTTATATTTGTCTCTTAATTTGGTACTAAGAAAAGTACAAACTGTGGAGTTAGAATGATCCTCATGGTGGTCACTGATTCAAAAACCTGCGTGAGGAAAAATCGTGTAGACATCTGGAGTCTCAAAAACCTGCCATGGTTTGATGTTTGAAAATCCTGTTTTGTTTCTTAGTAATGTCCTGAGAGCAAAGAATGTCTTATAAATCCTCTCAGAGAATGTTAGGAGGTTTGAGCTGGTGTCTTAGGTGGTGGCACCGATTTTAGTGGCTTCTAATCAGACATCTTGCACCACCCACCGTTTAGAATGCTTAATTTTGCTCTTAAAAGATTTCCAGAAACAGCAAAAGAGTTAAATCATTTACAGACGTGTGTAACCAAACCAAAATGGAACCAAAATCAGAGTGTTCACGAAAATTTTAACTCAGATGTGTGGATCAAACAAAATACTAAACCAAGTGCACAGAAGCCTATGAATTTACCAGAAAAGACATACCTCACAGACTGTAAATTCTGTAGAAACCAGAGCACTCAAAGCAGAAAGACATTTGTGTTTATACCAGAAAACAACTTGCCACAAAAGACAGAAGGTNGAAGATACAGTTGCTTTCATTAAGTCAACAATATTGAATTAGTGCTACCTATCAACGAACTACACAAAGGTAGATCATTTCTCTTTGAGGCTGAGTTTATAGTTTTAATCTTGTCAAACCCTGACACCTTAAATATCTAACAGAGAAGGAAATAATCCTGTCTGACCAGTAAACCCATGCAAGAATGTATGCTGACAATTTTGAAGATATTTATGTTTCTATTTTATCAACAAATTTAAAACCAGTTTACTTATCAAAATTTACACGTCATGTGTACTAAAAACATTCAGTTTAATTACTCTATAGTTTGTGTGAGCTTTCACTTAGTTTAAGTCAACTGGAATTTTAAAAAATGTTTAAAGCAATTTTCAGCTGAGTTCACCAGAGTTTGTTATGTAGATACAACATACAATGTAATACATGTATATATGTGTAAACACACCTAAACACACATACATACACAAAAATAAAGACCTTACAGCTTTCATTTTAGTCCTTAGATAGTAATAAAAACTTACCAGTTAAGAAAAAATTGATCTAAATTATGTTTTAGGCAAAATGGGACCTGTTCACATATCTAAATTTTCTTTGCCCTGATAAGTCATCTAAAGAAGGCTGTTGGACCAGATTTTGTACAACAGTTTTTGCAGGAGTTTGATTTTTAAAGTAAAACTTGTTACCTTTTCTTCAGTTTCAAACAAGTTTAGGGGTTAAATATCCAAATGTTTCCACTTTACCAAGGACTGGCTGAATCTCCAAGTGGCCTTTAATTTTTAGTAACAAGTCTATTTTCTGTTTGCCAGTCTGGTTTGCTCGATTAGTCAATGTAAACAGGGAAGTATTTAGAAAAAGTTATTATATTTTTATTATTTTCCTTTGGCTGCCCAATAAGTGGCAGATAAAGCAATTGTTATGCTGGACAGAGATACCTTATAATATTATTCTGAGCTCAAGATTCTGACCTGTTGGATCTGAGAGCCTAACTTTTACAAATATTTACCTATTTATTTTCTTTTAGATTATCAATCCTTCAATTAAGTGTTCCATCATCCAAAGTGATTTTTACTCACGCAAAACTAAATTTGCACTTCTAAAAGGCATCTGGTTATCTAGGTTGTGGATTACCATGGAGCCATTGTAATTTCTAAAGCCATCGATTTAAAAGCCCTTAAGACTTTTAAAAATTATTTTTTAATTTTGGCTGAAATGTCATAAGCAGTGAGTTTAATCTCAACACGTTCAGAAGAGACAACAAAGTAGGCAGAGAAAAAAATAGAGAGATAGAAGGCTCTAAATGT
>NW_007731561.1:114533-119504 GCF_000696425.1 Galeopterus variegatus
AGACAGAAGGTCTGTTACCATACTAGGAGGGATGTCAGGCCTTTCATTTAAGTTGGTTTTATAACCAAAACCATTCTCAAATAAAGTCAAAAGACTTTACCAAAAAAAAAGGGAAGCTCGGCCTGAGAGAAGACTTACCAGGGAAGAAGAAGATGAGCTGTGGAAGTGGAATCCTTAAATGGCTCAAGTGAGTTCTGCACACCGGTTCCAGCAATCACTGATTCATCCTGAAGGTGATTTTCCTTCACATTCCACTCTGGGGCACCATTTATGTCAACCTAAAGAGCAAACAGAGAAAGCCTGTCTAAAAGCCATCGATGTTCATTCAGGAATAGGGCATTGCAATGAAAATACACGTGCCATCGTAAACTGTGTGTGTACTCACGGAGGTAAAGGGAGATGAAGGGTTTCCAAGAAAAACTGATGGAGGATTACATAATTGCTTCGGGATAATTATCCCTGGCTAGAAGAATCAAACACAGGGGTGACACCATTCTGAGGTTAGACAGTAGGCAGTTGCTGAGTGCATGTCGTTGCAGAGGTCTTTTTTATCAAGGTTGCATTGGCCTCTTTGCAAGGTTGTGGCTTGCAGAGTCCTTTGTGATAGATGTTCTTATCAGGCAAAAGTGCCTGAGAAGTCCCCACTCCACAGCCTTTCCCCAGGTCTATTTGTCAAGTGTTTTGTTTTGTTTTAAGTATGAGAGAGTCTATTCTGATTCTGAAAACTTTCAAATACACATTGCTTGTAGAGGAATACGAAACAGAAATGACAGCAACCATGTAAGCAAGAAGAGAATAGAGAAAAATACTTAAAGTGTTAGAAAAAACTGCCAACCTAGAATTCTACAGCTAGTGGAATTATTCTTCAAAAGTTCAGTAGATTATAAAACAAAAGGTATATAACATACAGCATACTTTTCTTTCACTATTTTCCCCAACATTTTTCTAGCACTGACTCAACAATAAAATACATCATATATGTTTGGGTATTCAAAACCAATCTTGCATCAAATATCTAATTAAATAACAAAAACACACAATAAAAAAGAAACACGAAGTGGTTCTTCTTGATATATTTAGGCTTCTTTTCTCTTATCTCTATGCCTTTTGTTTTGATACCAACCAGGGAAGCCATGACAGCAACAGGTGGAGCTGTAAACTCCTGGCACATGAGGAGGACACGGCTCCTTGCACCACCTTCATGTTCCTAAACATCAACTACGTGCGTCTCCCCTACCTTGCCCACCTGAATGCTGCTCCCTTACTGTGCTAGCAGCTCCTGGGGTCAGGGACCGGGGTCTGGGAGCTCTTTCCACACACTAGGCTCTTCCATGCTCATGCCTTCATCTCAGACAAACTCACCATCACTTCTCGAGTCAGGAAGGGCCTGGGGCTGCTTCATCTGGCAGCTCACTCCTCTGTGTCTACTGGTTGACTCCAGACCTCAAAAGCAACGTGCAAAACCTGTTGGATATTACCCACTGAAGTATTTTCCCTCTTACAGGCAACTCGAAAAAACAAGAGGCAAGGTGAATCAGCAGCAAAATTTGAGGGCCGTTTCCATGAGGAAAAATGACTTCTCCTGGAATCAAGTCTTCCCCGGACCTGGGCATCACAGAGCCATCAATAAATGACTGACAAGGGGAGAGTCCGGGGACATCCTGAAGCTGAGTTCTGATGCTAGCACCATGGGCCAGGGAATACCCCTAAGGCACCAGGCAGTTGCCCTCACCTGAGACATTTTCTTGGGACACCCATCTGCACCCTCTACTACTCCAAATGCATTGGGTGCTTTCTGACACAGTCTCCCCGTTCCTTGCCCCCCACCACGAGTATCCCTACTTATGAGGGAAGCTCCAACTCCCCACTCAGGGGCAGGAGCAGTCCTCGGGGTTAAGTGGTGTGCCTCCCTTAGCAGAGCTGCTGACCCTCACCCTCAGCTGCCTCATCTGCTGGCTGTGCATCACACCGAAGTGTCACCCAGGTAGTAGCAGCACCTGACTTGCACCCCCCACAAGAGCAGCAGAGGGGTTCAGGTCCAGTAGCACACTGTGCAGAAAGAAGACACGACCCAGAGATGGGGACTACCAGGATCCTGCCCCCCACTCCCCAACATGCTGTCCTAAGTCCAGTTCCCTTGGGAAAGCTGGGAGTCAAAGTGCTTGCAACAAAGGTCTTCCAATTTAGGAAGGCAGACAGGTTGGTACCACTGGGTCCTATGAGACCAGGGCTGAGGTGGTCAGCAGCCACACCTAGGAGGGGCACCTGATTCACCCGGCCAGTCTGTCTCCCCACATGGATCCCCACCTACTCCACTCCCAGAGCCCTTCAGCCCAGGTCTCCTCTCCCCCTCCACCCTGCCTGCTGTCCCTGAATTCACTGCTTCACTCACACAACACTTGTTCCCACAGTGGTGCTCAGGGGCAGCAGTGGCCCAGAGTAAAGGCACTGAGGCCCCCTCCCTCCAATAGGGCAACTGGACATTCTGAGCTCTCTCCCACTGTAAATGCCCAGATATGGTGCAGGTAAATGCCCATCCAATGTTTTCATTGATTTCTGGCTGAGATCTTTAGGCTGATGGGAAAATACCTAAGAGCTAGAATGAAAACTAGCAGAATCAAACTACAAAGTACAGAGAAACAGTACAATTTCCTGAAGCATATGTTGCTAGAGATTTAGGATTTTGCAGTAGACAGGTGCTGGAGACAAAGCTGGGGCCACATAGGTGGGAGGTGGGAACTGGGTGTCTGTCGTAAAGCATGGAACCTCCAAATTCTAAAGTGTCAGGCAAGAAGAGTGGGCTGGAGTGTGTCCACTCAGCATCAGCAAACAGAGACCTTGGAAACTTGTCTGGTCCTCGCCTTCAGAGGATGCGCAACAGTGTTTGCAGAGAATTTCTTCACCACCGGCTGGGTCAACAGTTTCTGACAGAAGGGGCTCTAGGATCAGGGGGTCCTGGGTCCCCTGACAGGAGTTGAGTTTGAAGGGGCGTCGATGGGCTCTCCCAAGTAAGAGGTCTCAGTCAAAGGGGGGTATTGGGATAACCAAGGAACAGGGACTCAAAGTGTCATGGGGGCTTTAGAATCTTCGAGGGGTGGGGGCTAAAAGTGTGATGGTATTGGAATCTCCGAGGGGATGTGTCTCAGGTCTAAGTGGGGCCTTGAGATAGGGGCCTTGAGAAACCTAGCAGTGGGGCTCAAGGCCACAAAGGACCTTGGGTCTGAGGGGAGGGGGCCCAAGGTCAGAGGGGACTTGGTCCTGAATGGAGGGGGCCACAAGTCACAGAGGGCCCTGGGTCCAGAGGGTATAGGGCCAAAGGTCAAAGGGCCCTGGGTCCTGAGGGGAGGGGTTCCAAAGTCATGAGGGGTCTTGGGTACTGAGGGGCATGGGCCCAAGGTCAGAGGGTCATAGGGTTCTAAGGGAGGGGGCTCATGGCCAGAGGAGCTTGGGGTCTGGAGCGAGTAGGCTTAAGGTCAGAGGGGGCCCTGGGTCGTGAGGGAAGGGGACACAATCTTACAGGGGCCGTGGGTCATGAGGAGAGGGAGCTTAAGGTCAGAGGGGACTTGGGTACTGAGGGGAGGTGGCTCAAGGTCACAGGGGCCCTAGGTCCTGAAGGGAGGGGGCTCAAGGTCAGAGGGGACCTGGGTCCCGAGCAAAAGGGTGCACGGTCCCGAGCTGATAAGATGACAGGACCCGAACTGACAGTTTGCCAGAGAAGTTCCACTTTATTCAAGGACTGCGCATATATTCATAGGGAGCTGCATTCCGGGTTTTGAAAGGGGGTGGATGGGGCAGTACCTGATTGGACGGGGCTGGGCAGGAGGTGAACCTTGACCTGTGAGTGGTTGAGGTCTGGCGCCGGCAGCCTTCTACTGCGGAGAAGAGCCCGGAAGGGCGCCATATTGCTAGGGAATGCTTTCCCCCTCCCCCTCCGCTTGAGTGCCCACGGTGTCCTTACATTCCTCCCTTTTCCTCTGCTGTGGGAATGGGTCATCGTAATCTTTGAGCTACTTCCTGCTGGATGGGGGTGTAGTACGTGAAGAGGAATTGGGAGGAGATTGGGGATTTTGTAACAGACCCAAAAGAGGGTAGAGAATAAGATAATTTTGAAGGAGGAGAACTCTGGAAAGGTTCCCTGAAGCCACAGGTCAGTGATTTGTTGAGTCCAGTGTGTAGGAGGCTGTAGGGGAGAGCATCCAGGCATCCATGGCCAAAGCTTCCAGGAACAGGGACCATCGATGAGGCAGGTCCATTTTAACAGCAGGTTAGCTGCTCTGGTGAAGGGCGGGTAGGATCCTTGGTGGCCAGGAGCTGGTAGTTCCTAAGTAAAAGCTGGTTAAAGGTTTGGTGGAGATTTTTCCAAGTTGAGTTCGAATGCATTTTATAATGCAGGGCAGAAAAGACAGGCTATAAATATAACAGCGAGGGGTCCTAATATTGGCCATATCCAGGTGAGAAGTGAGCCTTGGAAAAAAGAGGAGAAAGGATCAGGGCAGTTGGCTCTGAGGTCTGAGGCTAGGTTGGTGAGTTTGACAATATTGGTTTCTGCTAGTCCGGATTCATTGATATAATAGCACCATTCTTCCCAGAGGAAGATGCAACTGCCGCCCTTTTCTGCTGTGAGGAGGTCTAATGCGCAGCGGTTTTGTAGGGTATCTTTAGATAGGGAGGTGATTTGTCTTTGTAAGGCACATAGAGATTCAGCTGTGGAGGTGAGGGCCTTTTGTAGTTTGTTATTAATGTCTTGTACCGCCCATAGAGTATGTCCTAAGGCCCCGCCCAACAGGCCGGTTGCAACAATTGATGTTGTTAAGGACATTCCCACTAGGACTGGGAGAAAGACGGCTTGACACTGTCTTGGGGGTGGATGGAAAAGGTGGAAAATCTCTGCGTGGGAATATAAAGTTAGTTGGGGAACGACAGTGACTAGGTAGCAAGGAACGGAGGTATTAGGAAAGATAAAGGTGGAAA
>NW_007731561.1:120440-122214 GCF_000696425.1 Galeopterus variegatus
ATAATGCAGGGAAGAAAAGACAGGCTATAAATATAACAGCGAGGGGTCCTAATATTGGCCATATCCAGGTGAGAAGTGAGCCTTGGAAAAAAGAGGAGAAAGGATCAGGGCAGTTGGCTCTGAGGTCTGAGGCTAGGTTGGTGAGTTTGACAATATTGGTTTCTGCTAGTCCGGATTCATTGATATAATAGCACCATTCTTCCCAGAGGAAGATGCAACTGCCGCCCTTTTCTGCTGTGAGGAGGTCTAATGCGCAGCGGTTTTGTAGGGTATCTTTAGATAGGGAGGTGATTTGTCTTTGTAAGGCACATAGAGATTCAGCTGTGGAGGTGAGGGCCTTTTGTAGTTTGTTATTAATGTCTTGTACCGCCCATAGAGTATGTCCTAAGGCCCCGCCCAACAGGCCGGTTGCAACAATTGATGTTGTTAAGGACATTCCCACTAGGACTGGGAGAAAGACGGCTTGACACTGTCTTGGGGGTGGATGGAAAAGGTGGAAAATCTCTGCGTGGGAATATAAAGTTAGTTGGGGAACGACAGTGACTAGGTAGCAAGGAACGGAGGTATTAGGAAAGATAAAGGTGGAAAGGGTTCCATTACACCTAAAAAAAAGGTGCCCGGTGGGGACGTTGTGTGGCTTGTGATGGTGGAATTTTTAGTGCAACGGAATGAAAAATGGAGCGAGGGGGTGGATGATCACAGAAAACAGTGATAGGACAGCAGAGTGTGGTTGGGGGTGTTATCGGGGTCCCATAGAGGAACATCAGGAAGTCTGAGGGGTGTAGAGGAAGAGTTGGAAGGGAGTGAGGTAATGTTTACAGGGACAGCAGCCAGAAGTGGGCGCAGCAAAGATGCACAAAGGAAGCAATTGTTAGGAGGGGTGGAGTTGAAGAAAGTCTGGTTAAGGAAGATAACAGTTTCAGAAATAATTTGTTGCCAAGTGTAGATGGGAGAGGGCTGGTTGGCGGCGTTTATCCCTGAAGAAAAGGTTTCTTCTTGTTGAGAAATGTGAGTATTACAACAGATAAGGAAACGTGATTTTTTATGGGGACATATGTGCGGGAGATCTCAAATTGTCCACAAGGGAGAGAACCGACCAAGACGTCACAGTAGAAAGATCCAACAACTACCCCAGCCCACCTGGAGTTCCAGGCGTCATTAATGAATAATTGGAATGTGTACCCATCCCGCCTGCTCCCAACCCGCTGAAAGATTTGGTTTTTGGGGGGCACCTTTAGATCATGATACTGACACGACCAGGATGGGCACCCCCCATAAGTTTCCGGCCACCAGTGGCAATAATCTTTGATTTGATCGAAGAGAAAACATAAATATGGGGAGGAGGTTTGAGAGATTAGTTTACTCCCTATAAGGTGGATGGTAACGAGACTTTGGCATCCAGCTGGAGAACAGTCCGCCGTGGAAGGGAGTAGTTTGGTGGTTTTTCCTTGTTCCCCTGTATAAGTTTCTTGCACCGTGAACCACCAAACGTACGGGGATTTAGAGGTACCTACTAGGCACAGTAAGAGAAACAGGATAACATTAATGGGAGTGGTCATTGTTCCTGTAATGGAGGGAGATTTGGGAGTCGGGATAAACGGAGTTTGAGAGGGTTAGAGGGATGAGGAGTGCAGGCAAAGGTTTTAGTTTCTTGAGAGGGGGTGTCTTGAACTTGCAGGGTACACATAGGTTCCACGGAATCTGCTGGTGAAGCCGGGAAGCAGGGTTTTAACCTAGAAATGTGGATCCATGGAGTTACTTGGTTGTTTGGTAG
>NW_007731561.1:123159-124357 GCF_000696425.1 Galeopterus variegatus
CGATCTGCCAGTCTGCTGCAGGGATATTACCCCTAGCTTGGTGTGAGGGATATGGTTTGGCCTTTAAGGGTGTATTAGGGTTCTTACACTGACAGATGGAGCAGTTGTGAGATTTTCTGTAAGAGAGTTTTATCAGCTGGAGTTAGAGGAAAAAAGGTTTGGAGGAAGAGCGTTAAACTTCGAGGGTTTGCATGGAATAAATCATGGAGAAGGTGGAAAAGAGAAGATTTATCATCTGGTGTTGGAGCGGGATTGTCTGAAGTACCTGGCAGGAGGGGGAAGAGCGTGACGTCTGGAGCGAGAGGACCTGCAGCAGCAGCCATTTGGGCTGTCTGGTCTGCTTTAGTATTTCCCTGTGTTATGGGTGAGCTGTCCTTTTGATGTGCTTTGCAATGGGAGACCCCTAACTGCCTGGGTAGCTGAGAGGCTTCAAGGAGCTTGTCTATTAAGGCAGAATTGGTTATAGCATTACCTTTGGTTTTGAGCAATCCTCTTTCCTTCCAAGTTGCTGTGTGGGACATAAGTATGTGGAAAACGTATTTGGAATCTGTGTATAGGTTAAGGGATTTACCTTCTGCCAGTATACAGGCCCGAGTGGCCGCAATGAGTTCAGTTTGTTGGTTAGTGGTACCGGATAGTGATGGCTGAGCTTCTATAATTGAGTCCAAGGAAACCACAGCATAGCCTACATAATGCTCATACCCAATTCTCAATGAGGATCCATCTGTGAACCATGTATGATCTGCCTCGTGTAGAGGGCCCTCAGAAATGGAAGAGTGACAGGGGATGAAATTTTGGAGGGCTTCCAAGCAGTTATGGACTGGAGTGTCGGGCAGATAGGGAATAGGGCGAAGGGTAGCAGGATTTAGAGGTGAGCACGGGAGAAAAGTAATATCAGGATTTTCTAGGAAGGAGGACAGCAAGCCTAAAAGCCTAGATGGGGGAAGGGAGTGTAGAGTTTTGTAGGTGAGGAGGTCCTTTAGATGGTGAGGCAAGAGTATGGTTAAGGGTGCACCAAATGTTAATTTATAAGCCTCCTTCTGTAGTAGATGTCTAGCAGCCTGGGCATGAAGGCTGGGAGCCCAGCCCTGGACAGTAGGATCTAGTTGTTTGGACAAGTATGTTACTGGGGTGAATTACTGGCCATATGTTTGTCCTAACCCCCCCAGGGCTTGTCCATCCCTTTTATGTACGTAAA
>NW_007731561.1:124625-132629 GCF_000696425.1 Galeopterus variegatus
GGTCTCCTTTTGCAAGGGCATACAGTGGGCGGGCCAATAAAGAGTAATTTGGGATCCATGCCCTAACGTATCTCGCTAGGCTGGAAATGAGGGCTAAAAGGAATGAGGCTATGGAGGAGGAGGATGGGGATATAGAGATGGAAACATGTAACTGGGCAAGAATATCCCTTTTAATAGAGGGATGGGACATTGAGGCATGACCAAAAATGAGTGGGAGAAAGGAGATGAAACGCCTTCAATGTGGCAAATTAGTGGGGGTGTTCTGCGGGGGTATATATGTTTTTTCCTACCCCAACTATAGGAGAAGTGTTAAGTGTGGTTGGGCTCTGAAACTCCTTTAAGACTGAGAAAGTGGCTCCTGTGTCCAGGAGGAAGGAGATGGGTCAGCCATCCACAACAATAGTTACCCTGAGCTTGCTTTTTGTGATGGTCATGGTTGGGAAGGACCCAGGGCCCTGTCAGTCTTTTTTCTCTTCAGCCAGTCCCACCAGAGGTGTTTGAGGTGTCCGGATGGCTGGAGCCTGTTAGGCCAGTCTCCCCTTTGGGTGAGTGGACAGTCCGAGCCCCAATGTCCCATTTCGTGGCACTTAGGACACAGCTTGGTGGGCTTTCCAGGTGATGGGCAGTTCTTTGACCAATGACCTTCTTTGTCACACTTGAAGCAAGTGCCGGGTGGATTTTTGGAGGCAGAGGGCCCAGAAGGTTGCTTAGAAGGCTGAGTAATCATTTTGGCCAGCATTTGGAGGTTGGCCAGATCAGCCTTTTGTTTGCGCCATTCCTTTTCCAGTTCTCGTTCCTCCTCCCTATTATGAAAGACCTTGAAGGCCACTGATAAAACTTCAGTCTGGGGAGTAACAGGGCCCTGTTCCAGTTTTTTTTAGCTTAGCCTTGATGTCGGGGTAGGATTGAGCCAAAAAGTATGTCATGATGTGTGAGACTGTATGCCTGAAGGACCCATTGGAATTTTTTAATGTAAGTATAGGGGTCGGTGGTGAAGGACCCTAATCTCTTTTCCAGCTGGGTGAGATTGGCTAATGAAAAGGGAACGTGTACCCTAACAACCCCCTCAGCTCCAGCCACCTCACGGAGAGGAGCCATGGTGGAGGAGGGGAGGAGTCCTTGGGAACGAGTTACATGGGGGCTAAAGGAAGGCACCACGGCAGGTGAAATGGGAGTTGGCAGGGAACAAGATAGCGGCAAGGTGGGGCTAGAAGAAACAAGGGAGTAGGAGGCAGGAGGGAGAACAGGCTGACTAGGTGAAGCGGAAGATGGTGACGGAGTTAACTGAGGGGGTTGGGGAGCAGAAGGAGTTACAGGATGAGGAGACCTGTGTGGAGAGGGTTCATCTGCAGGGTCAAAATTATCAGAAGTAGGGGGTAGTGAAGGCAGTGAGGATGGAGGGGGTTTGGAAGCAAGGAGAACCTGGGAAGGAGAACAGGTGAGACAGAGAGAGGGATTTTGGGCAAGCAGGCCGAAAGCCTCAACATATGGAATCTCTTTCCACTTTCTCAGGTTCTGGCAGTAGTTAAAAAGGTCCCGGAGAATGTTGGGATCGAGTGTGCCCTCAGGGGGCCACTTATTTTGGTTATCTAAGGGATAATAAGGCCAATCTTGTGTGAAAAATTTGGTGAGGAGTTTGGGTTTAATGTCAGGCTTGAGGGATAGGGTGGTAAGGTTGTTTAAGAGACATTGTAAGGGTGAATCACCTCAGAAGGAGGAGGCAGAAGCTCCCATTCTGAAGATGATTAGAGAGAGAGAGAGAAGGTTTAAAAGGAGGATTGGAACGAGCCCTCCAGCTGGATGAGAATGATGGAACTCAGAGGGCGTCCCGAATGAGTCGTGCTGTTCTCAGGAGATGGGTTCAAGGATGAACCCAGGAAGGAAGGGGGCATAGGTCGTCACCTAGACCCTCACTTCCCAGAGGCAACTGTGCCTGGAGCTGGAGGGACCTAGAGCGCTAGGGTTTTGATGGACGGCAGGGGTCCAGGACCCAGTAGGAGGAAGGTTAAAAGGAGTGAGAGAGAGAGAGAGAGAGAGAGGAATGGGAGGTTCAGCCTCCGGTGCCAGGAATGTGTCAATGCTGGGGCTGGAGGAATGTGATTAGGGTGAAGGTTTAAATAATCTACAAGCCAGACAAAAGGAAAAAAGGGGCTTACCTAACGGATGAGCCGGTGGTGGATGGAGGAAGCCAGCATCAGAGAAAACAGACAAGGGTGGACCGTCAGTCCCGGGGGGGTCACAGAGGGGTCCAAGGAAGTCTGACGAAGGAGTCCCCTGGCACAGGGTGAACTCCTCCTGGGTTTTGGCACCAATGAAAGGGTGCACGGACGTGAGCTGATAAGATGACAGGACCCAAGCTGACAGTTCACCAGAGAAGTTCCACTTTATTCAAGGACTGCATGTATATTTAAAGGGAGCTGCATTCCGGGTTTTGATAGGGGATGGATGAGGCAGTACCTGATTGGACGGGGCTGGGTAGGAGGTGAGCCTTCACCTGTGACTGGTTGAGATCTGGTGCTGGTGGGCTTCTACTGCGGAGAAGAGCCTGGAAGGGCGCCATATTGCTAGGGAATGCCTTCCCCCTCCCCTTCCGCTTGATTTCCCATGGTATCCTTAAACTGAGGTTAGAGGGCCAAAGGTCAAAGGTCACAGGGTCCTGAACGGAGGGTCTCCAAGGTCACCATGGCCCTGGGTCATGAGGGGAGGAGGCTCAAGGTCAGGAGAGCTTTGGGTCCTGATGGGAGGGGGCTCAAGGCCACAAAGGACCTTGGGTTCTGAGGGGAGGGGGCTCAAGGTCATGGGGCCCTGGGTCTTGAGAGGAGGGGGCCACAAGTCACCGAGAACCCTGGGTCCTGAGGGTAGAGGGCCAAAGGTCAAAAGGCTCTGGGTCCTGAGGGGAGGGTTTCCAAGGTCATGAGGGGTCTTGGGTCCTGAGGGCATGGGCCCAAGGTCAGAGGGTCCTAGGGTTCTAAGGAAGGGGGCTCATGTTCAGAGGAGCTTGGGGTCTGGAGGGAGTAGGCTTAAGGTCAGAGGGGGCCCTGGGTCGCGAGTGGAGGGGGCACAATGTCATGGGGACTGTGGGTCATGAGGGGAGGTGGCTCAAGGTTATGGGGGCCCTGGGTCCTGAGAGGAGGGGTCACAAGTCACAGAGGGCCCTGGGTCCTGAGGATAGAGGGCCAAAGTTCAAAGGTCACAGGGTCCTGAGGAGAAAGGGCACAAGGTCACACGGGCCCTGGGTCATGAGGGGAGGAGGCTCAATGTCAGAAGAGCTTTGGGTCCTGATGGGAGGGGTCTCAAGGTCAGAGGGGACTTGGGTCATTAGTGGCGCTCTCTTGCCGGCTGGGGGCCTGGGGTTAGTGGCCGCCAAGAGGGTCCTGAGTGTGGCATCGCTGACGACCCTCTGCTTGGCAGGGCCTGCACCTTCCCGAACGTTCCTTGTCACCGTACTGAGGTCGCGCAGACTCCCTGTGAGCGGCTCCTCCCCTCAGAGTGCGGGCGAGGGGACGCCTCCTCCCACAGCCTCATGTGACCAGGGCCGGGTGCTGGAGGGGTCAGAACGGCGTCCTGGAAGTGCACGCAGCTGAGGAAGGTTCCAGAAAGGGGCGGGGCGGGTCTGCTCAGATCGCTCGAGGCCACGGCGGCACCACGGCTGCGACCCGGGCTCAAGTCGGTGTCAGGGGGCGTGGGTCATGTGGGGCGGCTGGCTCGTGGGCACCCGGGATTCCTGGGCTGGGGTCTGCCCAGCGCCCGCTGACCCTTGTCTGGCTGGGTCCCTGCAGCCGCACCTTACCTCAGGGGTAAGAACTCTGTGTGCCCTGATCCTGGAGACCCCTCCTCTATAGCCCCCTCCTCTCCTCCATAACCCCCTCCCCTCCATCCTGGAACCCACTCCATAACCCCATCCCGTCCATCCTGGAGCCTCCTGCACTCACGGGCACGAGGCCACCTTCCTCCTTGAAGCTGCACTTTTTGGGGCCCTCTGCCACCCCTGCTCGGGTCCTTTGTTGGGGGATCCCAGGTCCTCCCCTTGGGGGTCTCTGGCCCTTTCTCCTGCATTGAAATCTCTGTTCCCCTACGGGTCTGAGGCCGCACTTGTCCCTCAAACCACCTCTGACCTCCTGGGCCGGGGATCTCACCGCCCGCCCTGAGCTCCTTCCCCCTTGCGCTCCGTGGTGCTCTTTTCTGACTCTGTAGCCAGAATGTCATTTGCTGTACTTTTCTTACTGTTTTGAAATGGAAAACTGCAGCGCAGCTTTGCAGCCTTTTATCCCCCCATGTGTGGTTTAAAGTACGACTTCTCCAAGTCTCCTCAGGCTGCTTATGTGACGTTTCGTTCTAATTTTTCATTATTAACCTGTCCAAAATATTTTTATTTCTCTTGGGGATAACTGGGAGGGGGCGGGGGCGGGGGAGCAGTTATTATTTGCAAGTGTGCTGTTAGTTTCCAATCGTGAGGCTTTTCTAGTTTTGCTTCTGAGTGACTTGCTGCCTAAGGCCACCATGGTCAGAATGTGCACTGGAGTTCCAGAATTCCTTTCCTTATGAAACAGCCGCTCCTCCTGACCTCTCGTGATACTTTTTGCCTTGAAGTCTGCACCGAATCACACTCACATCACTGATTCTGCCTTTCAGTTCTACGTCCTCCTCTGCTTTGGGCTGTTGTTGTCTTGTATTTATTTCTAAATATGTTATAAACTCAATGTTTCTTGTGGTGGTTCTGCTGGTTACATCACGTCCCAGGTATTTTGTCTGAAATCATTTGCATTTTGTCTTCGTTTTTGAAGAATATTTTCACTTCTGTAGAATGGAACGGTTGCTGATCACTTCTTTCTTTGCCATTCTGAAGCTACTGTTACAAGAACAAATTTTTCAGTTTTTCATAATTTGTGTTGAAAAGTCGACTGTCACTAGGATTGGTGTTAATTAAAATACTGTTTTCTGTTTTTTATAACGGTGTACCTAAAACCGGGTAATTTGTAAATAAACAAAATTTATGTCTTACATTTCTGGAGGCTGGGAAGTCCGCGACTGAGAAGACCACCTCTGATGAGGGTCTTCTTGCTGGTGGAAACTCTCTGCAGAGTCCTGAGTTGGTGCAGAGTCCTGCAGTTGGCATCACACGGGGTTGAGCATGCTAACGTAGGTCTCTCTACTCCTCAAAAAGTCACCAACCCCAGTCCCAAAAACCAATTAATCCTTTAATTCATTAATCCTTGAATGGATTAATTTACTCATGAGGGCAAAACCCTCATGACTCAATCACCTCTTAAAGGCCCACCTCTCACTACCGTCACACTGGAGGTTAAGTTTCAACATGAATTTTGGAGGGCACGAACATTCAAACCATAGAAGGTTCTGTCTTTTTAAACTTTTTCTTCCTCGGTGTGTTAGTCCGTTTCTGTTGCTCATAATAAAATACATGGAACTGGGTATTTTAGACAGAAAATGAAATTTATTGCTTACAGTTTCTGAGGCTGGGAAGTCCAACGTTCAGGGAACACATTTGGTGAGGGTTTTCTTTGGTGGTGGCTTTACAGCAATGCAGGGTTCTCACGTGGCAGAATATGGCAGAGAAGAGAGAGAGAGAGACCCTCGTTTGGTGTCCTTTTCAAGCCCTCAGAACGACAGCCCTGTCCACCATTTTAAATCCGTTCACTACTGCAGGGTCCTACACTCGGATCACCTCTTCAAGGCTCCACCTTCCAATTACCGTAATAGGATTTCCCACCGTCTTAACAGTCACAGTGGGGGCCAAGTTTCTACAGAAAGAATGCGGGATGCAACTCAAGGCTCAGTGAGTTTTGGGGGGACATAATTCCATCAAATACACTCAGTCTACTTTGAGGATTTTTCCTTTTTTTCATGTTATTTTCAGTGGTGCAGCTGTGGTGTGTCTGAGATGGGTTTTCCTTGTCAGTGTCTCCTTTGAGCTGCTGAACTGGAAGCTTGTGTGCTGATCCCTTCGTCTGAGCCTGCGTATTTAAATTTATTAGTCATCTTTGCGCCTCTCATCGTCCAGAGCATTAGTAGTCATTTGTCTGCCAGGAGGCTGAGAGTCTGGGTGGAGGGCATGTCCCCTCCAGTGATGTGTCTGTTGGCTTTTGCCACACTTCCTGGGGTGGAATGATTCATGACCGCTTGCCAGTGATTTTCGTGTTTGGGGCTTATGACCACACAGTCACAGATGTTGTGTCTGCAGGCTGACTGTTGAGAATGCCTGTGCTGAGGAAATACTCTGGAAACACCGTTTTTGTGCATCTTCTTGAGTGGGGACCCAGACAAGTTTCCAAGGTCTCTGTTTGCTGATGCTGACTGGACACACTCCAGCCCACTCTTCTTGCCTGACACTTTAGAATTTGGAGGGTCCATGCTTTACGACAGACACCCAGTTCCCACCTCCCACCTATGTGGCCCCAGCTTTGTCTCCAGCACCTGTTCTACTGCAAAATCCCTAATCTCTAGCAACATATGCTTCAGGAAATTGTACTGTTTCTCTGTACTTTGTAGTTTGATTCTGCTAGTTTTCATTCTAGCTCTTAGGTATTTTCCCATCAGCCTAAAGATCTCAGCCAGAAATCAATGAAAACATTGGATGGGCATTTACCTGCACCATATCTGGGCATTTACAGTGGGAAAGAGCTCAGAATGTCCAGTTGCCCTATTGGAGGGAGGGGGCCTCAGTGCCTTTACTCTGGGCCACTGCTGCCCCTGAGCACCGCTTTGGGAGCAAGTGTTGTGTGAGTGAAGCAGCGAATCCAGGGATGGCAGGCAGGGCGGAGGGGGAGGGGACCTGGGCTGGAGGGCTCTGGACATGGAGTCCCCATGTGAGGACACAGACTGGCTGGGTGAATCGGTTGCCTATCCTAGGTGTGGCTGCTGACCACCTCAGCCCTGGTCTCATAGGACCCAGTGGCACCAGCCTGTTTGCCTTCCTAAATTGGAAGGCCTTTGTTGCAAGCACTTTGAGTCCCAGCTTTCCCAAGGGAACTGGACTTAGGACAGCATGTTGGAGAGTGGGGGGCAGGGTCCTGGTAGTCCCCATCTCTGGGTCGCGGCTTCTTTCTGCACAGTGTGCTACTGGACCTGCACCCCTCTGCTGCTCTTGTGGGGGGTGCAGTTCAGGTGCTGCTACTACCTGGGTGACACTTTTGTGTGACATGCAGCCAGCAGATGAGGCAGCTGAGGGTCAGGGTCAGCAGCTCTGCTCAGGGAGGCACACCACTTAGCCCTGTGGACTGCTCCTGCTCCTGACTGGGGAGATGGAGTTTCCTCTGTAAGGGGTCTTCTGGGGGGCAGGGAAGGGGAGACTGTGTCAAAAAGGCCCCGTGCATTTGCAGTGGTGGAGGGTGCAGTTGGGGGCCCCAGAAAATGTCTCAGGTTATGGCAACTGCCTGGTGCCATAGGGGAATTCCTGGACCCACAGTGCTATTATCAGGCCCCAGGAGAGGTGTCCCTCGACCCTCCCCCTGTCAATCATGAATTGATGGCCCTATGATGTCCAGGTCCCAGGAAGACTAGATTCCAAGAGGGGACTTCATTCCCCATGACGTTGGGTCCGCCTTCAGTTTTGGCTTCTGGCATGTTCTGCACCAGTTCCCCACTCTAGTCACCTCACCTCTTGTTTTGTCATTTGTTCCAAGAGCAGGAAGTATCTTATCTTGGTCCATCATCTGCTGCTGCTTCAACGTTATCCACAGACAGAGTAATGTATAAAACAGAGACACCCCTTTAGCTCCCGGTTTCAGAGACTGGGAATGTTGACACTGGCGTGGGCTGCATGTGTGCGGGGCCTTGTTGCTGCACTGTTCCAGAGGGGAAATGGAGCCTGCAAACGAGACGGGAAATCCAGCCAAACTCATCGTGTTATTAGGAACAAAGTCCTACTGTAACTAAGCCAGTTAGTCAATAGTGGCACCAATCCATGCAGGAGGGTGGAGCCCTCATCTCCTAACCTCCCAAACTGTTGCATTGACAGCTGAATTTCAACTGAAGTGGAGGGAGCAT
>NW_007731561.1:133425-139294 GCF_000696425.1 Galeopterus variegatus
CCATTGGGGGGCAGGGCCAGTCTGTTCTCTCTGTGCCTAGTCCTGGTACCCCTTCCTCTGCTATGTCTCCTTGTCCTGAGAGCATGCTCACAGGCACTAGGCTCAGCCTTGTGACCAGGCGGTGTGCATCATCTTGTAGAGCCAGACATTCTGGGAGGTGGGGCCGTCAGTCTACACATGTCTGGTGTCTCCAGGGAATAGGGATGTTTGGCACCTTCCGGCCTCTGCTTCGTGTCTGTCCTTGGTCGGGTGTGTAGAGACCCCAGTGCATCCTGGCCAGTCCTCATTGCCCCTATAATTTCTGGTCATCTGGGAACAGCTTCCAGCTAGACAGGTCTAGGCAGTTGATGCACCATGGATCCTTCAGGCAATGCCTTCCACACAGAGATTGAAGGGGCAGTGGGCATCATGACAGAGCCTGCACCTCCACGGTAGTCTTGCTTCTTACTCACAGGCCTCTAGGGCTCTGAGAAACGTGTGCCTGTTCTCAGTTCCCTAATGCGAAGGTGTATAGCCGGAGGCCCAGTGACCAATGGAACATCCAGCATAGGTGGAGCCAGGGTAGGTCCTGGCAGACAGGTGGAAGCCTTGTCTGGGCCCTGCTCAGGACCTTTCCTCTGGCCTCTGCTCTCCCTGTGTCCGTGACTGTGTTTGAAACTTCACATGTTGTTCTGTGTTCCAAGCTTTGTGCAACATAATCCTCTGATTGCCACATCTTCATTGTACCAGCTCCCGTTATCCTGGGGGCATCTGCTGATTTGGGACATGGGCATGAGGCTGAGAATCTGGGTTTTGTCCCCACAGTGGGCCACCATTGGGGCACATTGATGTGTTTTGTGTTGTCCTTTTGGGATTACTGCCCCTGAATGAGTCTGTGAACTGTTTTTCTAAGAATCTCCATCCCTGTGTGGCTCTAACTTGAGTGAGATTTGCAAGGTTGAGGTGAAGCAGAGACCATTGGTGTGGGAGGCTGTGGAGTTCTATGCAGTGATGGACACCGGTGGACACCAGCCTGTCCTTCCTCCTATCCTCCTGCATGTCTATTCCATCTTCTTCACGGCTGGGGCTTTTGACCGACAGCGGTTCTTAAGACCCCTGCAGGTTCTCTGCTGCTTGTCTGCATGGATGACAGGTGCTCCAATGAAACTGTTTAAACATCTTGGCAAGAGACCCCTTTGCGCAGGCCTCCCTGGGGGAAGATAAGTGCCTGGCTTTTGATAGTCACTGCAAAGTTTGAGTTTTCCACTTGCCTCAGCCTCAAGTGGAGCTAGCTCTGGAACTTTCCTCTGATTTCAGCCTCGCCTGGTTCACTTCCTTCTCTCTGGTCCTCCCACAGTCATGGAAGCTGCAATGCCTATATTTAATACCTGATCCCATGCTGCCTTAGGGGCACCTTTCTCCTGAATGAACACTGGTGGATACTGGCATACATTTGGGAGTGACATTTGCCACTTGAGTATATTTGCTGATTGCTGGGGCTGTGTAGCATAGTAAGCAGAAAATCTCATTGGAAACATTTTTAATATCAGAGACTGAGCTTCCACCTACGCTCTTTGTCAGTGAGATATGGTCAGAGGAACAGACAGCTAGAGATATAGAGTAGAACAGGGAACCGATAAACAGCCCCACAGATGTATGCCCAAGTGATGTTTGACAGAGGTACAAAAACTATCAATGGAGGAAGGGTAACTTCTTCAACATCCATAGGCAAGAAGCCTTCACCTCAAACCTGCTACAAAAACTAACTCAAAAGGGATCAGTGGATTAAATGTAAAAGGTAAAACTCTAAATATTTTATGAAAAAAAGAAAATTCTCAGCAACGAGTCTGAGACTTGATACCAAAGCACGCTCCATAAAAAAGCAAAGTTGGTGACACTGGACCTTCATCAGTCTAAAGTCTTGTTTTCTGTGAATGACCCTGTTAAGAGCCTGAAAGGACGGCTATGGAGCACGAGAAAATACGTGAAAGCTACATATTCAACAGGGAACTAACATCTTGAACACATGAAGAACTCTCAAAATTCAGCGGTCAACATGCAACGAATCTCATTAGAAAATGGGCAGAAGACGTGAAGAGACGTTTCACTGAGGTAGATTCGCAGACAGCAAATAAGCACATGAATAAATTTTCGACATCTTTAGCAGTTAGGGACGTACAAATTAAAACCACAGTTAGACTAACTACAGTGACCAAAAACAAATACAGTGACGACAGCAGGTGCTGGTGAGGTGCTTGGGACCAGCCTGCCCACTCAGTGCTGGTGGGAATGAAAAGTGACGCGGCCAGTGTGGAAAGGCTGTGGACACTTCTCCAAACTCTGCAGACGTGGCTGCCACACATCCCAGACCTGGGGGCATCTGCTGATTTGGGACACCGGCAGGAGTCTGAGAATCTGGGTTTTGTCCCCACAGTGGGCCACCATTGGGGCACATTGATGTGTTTTGTGTTGTCGTTTTGGGATTACTGCCCCTGAATGAGTCTGTGAACTGTTTTTCTAAGAATCTCCATCCCTGTGTGGCTCTAACTTGAGTGAGACTTGCATGGTTGAGGCGAAGCAGAGACCGTTGGTGTGGGAGGCTGTGGAGTTCTATGCAGTGATGGACACCGGTGGACACCAGCCTGTCCTTCCTCCTATCCTCCTGCATGTCTATTCCATCTTCTTCACGGCTGGGGCTTTTGACCGACAGCGGTTCTTAAGACCCCTGCAGGTTCTCTGCTGCTTGTCTGCATGGATGACAGGTGCTCCAATGAAACTGTTTAAACATCTTGGCAAGAGACCCCTTTGCGCAGGCCTCCCTGGGGGAAGATAAGTGCCTGGCTTTTGATAGTCACTGCAAAGTTTGAGTTTTCCACTTGCCTCAGCCTCAAGTGGAGCTAGCTCTGGACCTTTCCTCTGATTTCAGCCTCGCCTGGTTCACTTCCTTCTCTCTGGTCCTCCCACAGTCATGGAAGCTGCAATGCCTATATTTAATACCTGATCCCATGCTGCCTTAGGGGCACCTTTCTCCTGAATGAACACTGGTGGATACTGGCATACATTTGGGAGTGACATTTGCCACTTGAGGATATTTGCTGATTGCTGGGGCTGTGTAGCATAGTAAGCAGAAAATCTCATTGGAAACATTTTTAATATCAGAGACTGAGCTTCCACCTACGCTCTATGTCAGTGAGATATGGTCAGAGGAACAGACAGCTAGAGATATAGAGTAGAACAGGGAACCGATAAACAGCCCCACAGATGTATGCCCAAGTGATGTTTGACAGAGGTACAAAAACTATCAATGGAGGAAGGGTAACTTCTTCAACATCCATAGGCAAGAAGCCTTCACCTCAAACCTGCTACAAAAACTAACTCAAAAGGGATCAGTGGATTAAATGTAAAAGGTAAAACTCTAAATATTTTATGAAAAAAAGAAAATTCTCAGCAACGAGTCTGAGACTTGATACCAAAGCACGCTCCATAAAAAAGCAAAGTTGGTGACACTGGACCTTCATCAGTCTAAAGTCTTGTTTTCTGTGAATGACCCTGTTAAGAGCCTGAAAGGACGGCTATGGAGCACGAGAAAATACGTGAAAGCTACATATTCAACAGGGAACTAACATCTTGAACACATGAAGAACTCTCAAAATTCAGCGGTCAACATGCAACGAATCTCATTAGAAAATGGGCAGAAGACGTGAAGAGACGTTTCACTGAGGTAGATTCGCAGACAGCAAATAAGCACATGAATAAATTTTCGACATCTTTAGCAGTTAGGGACGTACAAATTAAAACCACAGTTAGACTAATCACAGTGACCAAAAACAAATACAGTGACGACAGCAGGTGCTGGTGAGGTGCTTGGGACCAGCCTGCCCACTCAGTGCTGGTGGGAATGAAAAGTGACGCGGCCAGTGTGGAAAGGCTGTGGCCACTTCTCCAAACTCTGCAGACGTGGCTGCCACACATCCCAGATTCACACGGTCCGGTGCTCTTCCTGGAGAACTAAAAACCGTGTCCACATAGTATCATGTGCATGCATATTCCTAGAAGTTTTATTTGTAATCCACCGAAACTGGAGACATTCCTGATAGTCTTCAGTGGGTGAAGGGTTACAGAGACCACGGTGTATCCACACCTTGAAATACTGCTCAGCACTGTTATGGAACCTGTCGGCATGCACGACAACTGGAATGAATGTGCAGGGGCTTGTGCTAGGTGAAAAAGGCAATCCCCAGAGGTGGCATACCACGTGGTTCCATTATTACAATATTGTAGAAATGACAAATTTTGGGCCGAGCCCATGGCGCACTCGGGAGAGTGCGGCACTGGGAGCACAGCAACACTCCCTCCGTGGGTTCGGATCCTATATAGGGATGGTCGGTGTGCTCACTGGCTGAGCACGGTGTGGCCGGTCTCAAAAAGGACAAAAAAGAAAAAGAAATGACAAATTTACAGAAATGGACACCAACTTAGTTTAGCAGGGAATCAAGGACAGGGCAGTTGGTTGTGAAAGAGGCATGTGTGTCTGTATGAGGGTAGTTGTGGTGATAAAACTGTTCTGTATTGTGACTGTTTTCCATGTCCATGCCCTAGTTGTGACATTGTACTATAGTTTTGCAAGAAGTTACCTTTGGGAGTAACTGAATGAACCGTACACAGAATCTCTGTATTATTTCTTACAACTGTGCTTGAATATACAGTTATCCAGAAATAAAATATTTAATGGAAAAGAAGTTTAAAAAAAACTAGCACACCATTAATTTCATTAACACTAAAATGGCTATAGTTAGCAGCCTAAGACTTTCAGAATAAACGTCAGAATAAAGAAAAAATAGTTTATGCTATTTACTAGAGATATGTTTAAATAAGAACACAGAAAGTTTAAAAATAAAGTACAGAAAATGTTAAACACTGTCCAAAGAAAATTCTTAAGCAAATACTCAGGCCAGGTAAATATTAAGGCAAGAGCTTTTCTTATGTGAAGAGTGATGTTTTATGGACATTACGGTGAAAAGCTATCAGGAAGATGTTATCATCTAAATCTGTACACACCAAATAACTTAGGGTGAAACTATATCTGGAGAAAAACTTCACAGGACTTTGTAAATGTAGGCAAATCCACAATTATGTAGTTGTCACTAAACCAGCTCTCTCCAAAGCTTCTAGAGGCTACAGCAAAAAGACAAACCTTATTATGGCTACAGACAAGGGGTCAGTGAGCTTTTTCTCTAAAGGACCAGCTAGTGAATGGTTGCAGCTTTGTAGGCCATCTAGGCTCTGTCTAAACTCCCCAGCTGCCCTGGTACGTGCCGAAGCAGCCATAGGTGATAACTGAACATGTGAGGGCACGTCAAGCAGTTCATGGAAAGACTTGCAATACCTTTCACTTCTATTTTTCCACAAACTTTTTGAAGTACCCTCATAGTGTGGTTCCTGTGTTGCAGCAAACCTTTCTTTACAGTCACAGTTGGTGGGCTGGATTTGTTTCATGGGCTGTTGTTTGCCAGACTCTGCTATAGTAGGTCTTAATAATACATTAACAATCAAAGTAATCAGTATATACAAGGGTACTTCAAAAAGTTTATGGAGAAATTAAATTAGAGGACAATATGAATCTTTCCACAAACTGTTCGAAGACCCCTTGTATAACATCAGAGCCAGAAATGACCAAATACACATTCTTTGCAAGGGCGCATATGATGTTTACAATACTGACGTTTACAAAATGAACGACACCACATACCGCAAGCATCAACAAAGTTCAAATGATTGAAGCTACTGTATTTGGAGTTCCCTCTCTATTACATGCAATTAAGCTAGAAACATCAGGAATTAAGTAGTTCTGAAGTGCTTGGCTATTAAGGAGAGTGTTTCTAGACAACTA
>NW_007731561.1:140527-141167 GCF_000696425.1 Galeopterus variegatus
CAGAATGAGTGGGAAGTAGCTAAAGAGATACTTAGATCAAAATATCCAACATTATAGGCATTTTCTAGAAGACAGCAAAGGGTGAAAAACATCTAAGCTTTTACTCAAGAAACTAGAAAAAGAATGGAAATTCATCCAAAGAAATGCAGAAGGAAATGTAAAGAGGATTATGGGTATTCTTGAAATAGAAAGAAATATGTATATATATAAAAACCAATTAATCCAACAGTTGGTTCATTGGAAAGAGTCAAATTAATGCTAAACCTAGTAAGAGGAATCAAAAACAGAGAAATGAAATTCCCATTTCCAGTACAAGAAATGAAAAGGGGGGCATCGATTCCCATTTCCAGTACAAGAAATGAAAAGGGGGACATCATCAGACCTTATGGGCCTTATGTTTTTTAAATTTATTTTTTACTGAAACATAACTGATTGTACATATTCATGGGGTATAGAGTTGAATATCAATATCTTTGTACAATGTGTTGATCAAATCAGGGTAATTAGTATATTCATCATTACACAATGTAATCATTTTTTATGGCACTTTGCCAACTTCTGAATAATCCCTCCTCCCTGTCCCACTTTCCCACCTCTGGTAACCTCAGTTCTGTTCTCTCCTTTTGAAAGTTCAACATAT
>NW_007731561.1:141432-145671 GCF_000696425.1 Galeopterus variegatus
ACCGGACCGGGGACCGGCAACGGGATCGCAAGCCTCGGCGTTGCTCCCGCGCCTCGCTCAGCCAGTGAACGGGAGCCGGTCTGTATGTGGGATCCGAACCCTCGGGCGGGAGCGCCGCCGCGCTTCCCAAGCGGCGCACTATCCAGTGTGCCACCGGGCCGGCCCATGACTTATTTCACTTAATATAATTTTCTCCAAGTTCATTCACATTGCTGCAAATGGCAGAATTTCATTTTTTTTTTTATGGCACAGCAGTATTCTATTGTGTGTGTGTATATATATGTATATAACATTTTCCTCATCCTGTTGTCTGTCGATGGACATTTAGGTTGGTGCTGCGATAAACTTGGGAGTGCAGGTATCCCTTCAATATGATGATTTCAATTCCTTTGGCTATATACCCAGCAGAGGGATTGCTGGATCGTATGGCAGTTCTATCTTTAGTTGTTTGAGGAAACTCAATACCATTTTCCATAATGGCTGCACCAATTTACAGTCCGACCAACAGTGTAAGCCATTTCTCTGCATCCTTGTCAGCATTTGTTATTCTTTGTCTTTTTGATAATAGCCCCTCTAACTGGGGTGAGATGATATAGCAACTTGCATTTCCCCAATGCTAAGTGATGTTGAGCATATTTTTCATGTTCTGTTGGCTATTTGTATATCTTCCTTTGAGAAATGCCTATTCAGCTCCTCTGCCTGCTTTTTAATCAGCTTTTTTTTTTTTTTTTTTTTTTTACTGTTAAGTTGTTTGAGTTCCTCGTATGTTCTGGATATTAATCCTTTGTCAGATGCATGGTTTGCAAGTATTTTCTCCCGTTCTATAGGTTGTCTTTTTGCTCTGTTGACTGTTTATTTTGCTGTGTAGAAGCCTTTTCGTTTGCTATAATCCCATTTGTTTATTTTTTCTTTTGTTGTCTGTGCTTTTGGGATCATGTTCATAAAATCTTTGCCATTCCTACTTCGTGAAGTGTTTCCTCTATGTTTTCTTTTAGGAGTTTTATAGTTTCAGGCCTTATATTTTAGACTTTAATCCATTTTGAGTTGCTGTTGGTAGATGGTAAGAGGTACGGGTCTAGTTTCATTCTTCTATATATGGACGTCTACTTTTCCCAGCACTGTTTATTCAAGAGGCACTCTTTTCACAAATGTATATTCTTGGTGCATTTGTCAAAGATCAGTTGGCTGTATGTACGTGGGTTGATTTCTGGGTACTCTGTTCTGTTCCGCTGGTCCAAGTGTCTGTTTTTATGCCAGTACCATGCTGTTTTGGCTACTATCGCTTTGTAGTAGAATTTAAAGGTAGGTAGTGTAATACCTCTGGCTTTATTATTTTTGCTCAGGATTTCTTTGGCTCTTCACGGGCTTTTGTTGTTCCATTTGAATGTTAGGATGCTTTTTTTCTATTTGTGAAGAATGTCAGTGGTGTTTTGATAGGGGTTGCATTGAATCTGTAGATCACTTTGGGTAGCATGAACATTTTTTACAGTGTTAATTCTTACAAACCAAGAGCATAGAATGTCTTTCCATCATTTTGTGTCCTCTTTAATTTATTTCAGCAGTGATTTGTAGTTCTCATTGTAGAGATCTTTTGCCTCCTTGGTTAAATTTATTCTAGGTATTTCATATTTTTGCAACTACTATAAATTAGCTTGCTTTCTTCATTTCTTTTTCTGCTAGTTTGATGTTGGAGTATAAAAATGCTACTGATTTTTGTCTGTTGATTTTGTATCCTGAAACTTTACTGAAATCATTTATCAGCTCTAAGAGTTTTTGGTAGAGTCTTTAGGTTTTCCTCTATATAGGATCAGAGACAGTTTGACTTCATCTTTTCTAATCTGGATGCCCTTTATTTCTTTCTCTTGCCTGATTGGTCTGGCTACTGCTTCCAATACTATGTTAAATAGGAGTAGTAAGTTAGGCATCCTATTTTGTTCCTGTTCTTTAAGGGAAAGTTTTCAGCTTTTCCCCATTCAGGATAATATTGGTGGTGGGTTTGTTGTATAAGGCTCTTATTGTGTGGAGGTATTTTACTTCTATACCTAATTTGCTGAGGTCATTATCACGAAGGGATGTTGAATTTTGCAAAATGCTTTTTCTGCATCTATTCAGATAACCGTATGGTTTTTGTCCTGGATTTTTTGGTGTGGTGTATCACATTTATTGACTTCCATATGTTGAACCATTTTTGCAACCCTGAGATGAATACCACTTGATCATGGTGCATAATTTTTTGATGTGTTGCTGTATTCTGTTTGCTAATATTTCGCTGAAGATTTTTGCATTGATGTTCATCAGAGATATTGGCCTATCATTTTCTTTTTTTGTTGTTGCATATTTCTGTGGTTTTGTCATTCTGTGAGGTGATGCTGGCCTCATAGAATGAGTTTGGCAAGATAGCCTCTGATTCAAACTTTTGGAATAGGTTAAAGAGAATTGGTATTAATTCTTCTTTAAAGGTTTGGTAGAATTCAGCAGTAGAGCCATGTGGTCCTGGGATTTTCTTTGTCGGCAGACCGCTGATTACTGCTTCAAGCTAGTTGCTTGTTATTGGTCTGTTCGGGTTTTCTCTGTCTTCTCGGCTCAGTCTTAGTAGTTTGTATGTGTCCAGAAATTGATCCATTTCCTCCAGGCTTTGATATTTGCTGGTGTACAGTTGTTTATAATAGTCTCTAGTGGTTCTTTATATTTCTGTGGTATTAGTTGTAATATCTCCTCTTTTATTTCTGATTTTTTGTTATTTGGGTTTTCTCTCAGTTTTTCAATTGCCCTCACTAATGGCTAGTCTATTTTGTTTATCTTCTCAATAAAACAACATTTTGTCATTGATCTCTTGTATCATTTGGGGGGTCTCTATTTCACTTAGGTCTGCTCTGATCTAATTTCTTTCCATCTACTAATTTTGGGATTGGATTGTTCTTGTTTTTCTAATTTTGGGATTGGATTGTACTAATTTTGGGATTGGATTGTTCTTGTTTTTCTAGTTCTTTGAAGTATAGTGTTAGGTTGTTTAGTTGATATCTTTGTATTCTTCTATGTTAGCATTTATTACAATAAACTTCCCTCTTAGTACTGCTTTTGCTGTATCCCACAGGTTTTGTTATGATGTGTCTTTATAGTCATTAGTTTCAGGAAATTTTTTTATTTCCTGCTTAATTTCTTCTTGGATCCATATGTCATTCAGGATAATTACCATCTATTTGTATAGTTTCCAGAGTTTCACTTGTTATTGATTTCTAGTTATTAATCTGTTGTACTCTGAAAAGATTCTGGAAATGATTTCAGTTTTTAAAAAAATTTTTGAGACTCCACTTGTGACCTAATATGTGGTGTAACCTAGAAAATGTTCCATGTATGTTGATGAGAGGAATGTCTATTCTGTAGAAAAGATTTGTAACCATCTGCCAAGTTCAGTTGGTCTAAAGTGTAGCTTAAAAATTGTGTTTCTCTGTTGATCTGTTTCATATATGATCTGTCCAAAGTTGAGAGGGGTCTGTTCAGTCCGCCAACTATTTTTGTATTGGGGTCTATCTCTTTCTTTATGTCTAATAGTATTTGCTTTGTATATCTGGGTGCTCCAGTGTTGGATGTATATGTATTTATGATTGTTATGTCTTCTTGCTAGATAGATCCCTTTATCATTATAAAATGGCCTTCTTTGTCTCTTTTAATGGTTTTTGGTTTAAAGTCTATTTTATCCCATATAAGAATAGCTACTGCTGCTCATTTTTGGTTTCCATTTGTGTGGTATATCTTTTTTCATCCCTTCGCTTTTAGCCTGTGCTTGTCTTTATAGGTGAGGTGAGTCTCTTATACATAGCATATAGTTGGGTCTAGCTTTTTATTTTTATTATTTTTTTTTCATTTTTTAAAATTATTTTTATTTTGTCAATATACAATGTAGTTGAATATTGTGTCCCATCACCGAAACCTCCCTCCCCCCCCCAAGTGTGTCCCCTCCATTTTCTTGTTGTAAGAACTTCAAAAAAAAAGTTGTGGTTGTTATATCTTCCTCTCCCCCCCCCCGGTTTTTTTTTTTTTGTTGTTGTTGTTTGTTTGTGTGTGTGTGTGAGAGTGTGTGTGTGTGTGTGTGTGTGTATGTATGTGTGTGAATTGATTCATTCACCTTTAGCTCCCTCCAATAAGTGAAAACATGTCGTATGGTCTAGCTTTTTAACGCAGTCAGTCAGTCTGTTTCTTGTGGGTAGGGAATTTAATCCATTTGCATTTAGTATTGTT
>NW_007731561.1:147591-148295 GCF_000696425.1 Galeopterus variegatus
TAAGGTTAGTGACACAGTGTTGAGTTCTCAAGGACATGGGCAAGATCTATTCTTGGGTGGAAAACCTGGGTGTCTTGTTGCTCTTTGGCTGGGGTGGGTGACCCTGGATGGGCTTGTTGGCTCCCCAGCTAGTGTCCTGTGACACTGAGGGGTGTGCTGTGGTATAATGGATCTTCTCAGATTGAATGGGTAACCTTGGGGGAATTTCTCTTTCCTTGTTCTTAGAAGGTGTGGCTTCTCCTGTGTCCTTGCTTCCTTTGGTTAGGGGGATGGGTTGGTGGTAGCTGGGAATTTTCTTGTACACTATTGGCTGTCCTGTGTTTCTGTACTGTCTGAGGTCTCTGCATGTGTCTGTTCCCATATCAAGGCAGTCGTGTGCACTGTGCAAGTATCTCCCACCCTCAGGTGCATGACTGTGGGGACAGCGTAATTCCCCGTGTAGGTTGGGTCCCTGGGACATGGGTCTTGCTGGTTTGCCTCTTTCTGGCTGCTCTGCTCATAACCCTCTTCTGTCAATGCATGGAGGCAGCACTGGGTCTTGCTCACAGCTGGTCTGAAGGATGTGATGGTGGTGGTGTGAACAGATATCAGCAGCAGCAGTGGCGGGAGCTGTGCCACAAGTGGCAGTGGTGGTGGTCCCACGTGTGGCCAGTCTGGCTGGTTCAGCAGTGTGAGCGGGGATCCCACACATTGCTGATCTGGCT
>NW_007731561.1:150425-154351 GCF_000696425.1 Galeopterus variegatus
ACAACAAGATTTTCAAATAACAAGAGGCTTTAGCAAGGACCTTGGATAAATATTCAAAAATTAATGTAAAAATGCATTGTCTTTCTATATAGCAAGAAACAAATTGAAAATGAAATTTACAAAATAATGCCATTTTAAAAAGCACCCCAATATCAATGCTTAGAAAGAAATCCAACCATATTTGTGCGAGATTTCAACACTGGAACTGCAAAGACACTTTTTTTTTTCCTTTTTGTCTTTTTTCGTGACCGGAAATGGATCGCAACTCTCAGTGTCACGACCTTACCAGATCAGGACCAGCAACGGGATCGCAACCCTCCGTGTTGCACCCGCACCTCGCTCAGCCAGTGAGTGGCCGGTCTGTATGTGGGATCCGAACCCTCGGCGGGAGCGCCGCCGCACTCACAAGCGGTGCACTGTAGCAGTGAGCCACCAGGCCGGCCCATCACTTTTGAAATTAAAGAATTAAAACATGAAAGGCTGAACCATGCTTATGGATCATGAAACACAATAAAGATACCTGTTCTCCTCAAATTAATCTCCAAATCCAACAGAGTATTAATAAGATCCTGAGCATGTTGGAGTGTGTGAGTGTGTGGACAAGTTGATTCCAGTGCTTGTTAAAATATCAAGGGCTAGGGCTGGCCTGTTAGCACAGTTGGGTATAGCACGGAGTTATAACACCAACCTCAAGGGTTTGGATCCCCATACTAGCCAGCAGCCAAAAAGAAAGAAAGAAAGAAATGAAAAGAAGAGAAATATCAAGGGCTAGGAATAGCCAAGGCAATCTTGAGGAAAGGGAAAAAAAGCTGGAGTACTTGTGCTCTGAACTGTCAAGATTATTGATGCAGTTTCATTAGTTAAAACAGTACAGTATTGGTTTCAGGACTGAAAAACACAACTCTAGAAGACAAAAGGGAATTCTGTAGAAAACACATACATCCAGTTACTTGATTGCTGACAGATTTGACCCTACAGAGCAGCAGGGAAAATGCTCGTTTTTATGAAGTAGTGGTGGATAGATTAGATATTTATACACAATATTTACACTATACAAAAGAAGCAGTTTCAGGTGGTTTGTAGGTCTCCATGTAAATAGAAAAATAATAAAGTTTACAAAGGAAAATCTAGAGGAGTGTATTTGCGTCTCTTGGGTAATGAAGAATTTTAAAACTTGAACAAAATAGTGCTAGTCACATAAGAATAAAATTGATAAATTGTATTACATTAAATTCCACAACTTCTGGTCCAAAGAATACACACATAAAACAGAAAAAAATGCAAGCCATAGATGAGGAGAAAGCCCCTGAAAACACGTATGTGCTAAAGGATGCATATTCATAATATATAATGAACTTCATCCTACAAATCAGTAAATGAAAAAGCAGACTGTCGAAGAAAAATTTGAGCAAATTTTAAGGAAGTTTATTCTAAAATTGTATCTGAATTTTTGTATCTAAATGTATGAAAAGTTATTGTGTCATTCTTGATGGACTTGCAACTTAAAACCACAAAAATATAACACTACAGGAATCAGTAAATATGCAAAAAAAAAACATATCAAGTGTTTTCAGAGTTTTGAAGTGTTCACAATTCTGTAGAGTATATACAGGTTCATCCCAGTCTAGAAAACTCTTCAACAATAGCTGTTAAAGGTGCACATTTGCATATCAAAGACTCAGCATTTCTACCTCTTAGGTACACGCTTTTTTGCACAGGCTCTCCTCAAGACACATACAAGAGTATTCATTACAGCACTATTTGGAGTAGATAAAAACCACAAACATCTTAATGCCCATCAGTAATAATCTTTAGTATATTCATCAGTGGAATAGCGCATAATAGTGCAAGAAGGAAAAACAAACAACAATATACAACAGGAACAACTTTCAGCAACACAAAGTGGAGCAAAAGGAGCCGTCCACAAACACAAACGTGATGTATACTTTCATTTTCACGACGTTCATAGCCAGACGAAGCTACTACATGAGCTTAGAAGCCCACACACTTCCTATCTTTGGCCTTGGCTGTGGACAGCGGAGTCTGAATGGAGGAACACAACGAGGAATGCAGGCTCTTTCATCCCGCTGTGTGACTTGAGCTGGATGCTAATTGCGTGGCTGTGTGCACTTGTGCAATCTGGTGAGCTTTTGGGTTAGGATTATGTGCTTTTCTGAGCAAAGTTCAACCTCAGTAAACATTGCACATGGAAAACAAAGGAAATTAAGTGCTGGTGCTTAGTCATTAACTCCTTCTGGTGTTATCGAGGAGGCAAAACCCAGAACCGTGAATGGATAAACCAATTATGGTATGTTCCAGAATAAAGTATTTGTGTAAACAGCAAGGGGAACAGAAGTAGTGATGAAAACCAAGGAATTTAATCCGTGGAGGAGGTCTTGATGGACATCTCAGAGGGAGATTTGCTCAGGTAGCGTTGGTTGGCTGAGGCCCTTGGGCAAGCCCTGTAGTGAAGGTAATCACGTTAGTTGTGGAACCCTAGATGGGATGTGCATCGAGTCTGTGCTGGGGAGGAAGCTGGCATTAAGGGCTCCAAGAGCTTGGAGCACCAGACTGATGGGCCCAGGAAGGAGCTTATCCTAGAGAGGTCTTTCCAAGTTCAGCAAATCAGCTTAAGGCCTCATTAGTATGTGCCCTCCTGTTAAAGGTCTGTATGATCCCTGGGACATATTCAAACATGATTCCTGGTCTCCGTTTGATTTCTAGAGCTCTGGAGTTCTTCTGACAAAAAGTCAACAGGGCATTTCATTTGTATAGCTGCATGACTAGGTGCCATGGAACCATTTTGGGAGGACCAGAGTCAGACATAAAAATGGCAGTATGAATAGGAAAATGTCTCCAGAGAAGTTGTACTTGGGTTAATCATACCCTCTAGTGGACGTGGACATTGTCTCTCAGGCAAGGTTGTAACATTTGGGAATGGAGAAGTGTGCATGTACCTAGTTATGGTTGAATATGAGATTATGAGTTTTGATATTTACAAGAAGAAAATATGAAATCAATGATTTTCATCACTAATTTTTTGTAGGTTTACACTCTCGTGAACTGCTCGTTTACAAGAACTGTACAAACAACTGTACATTCGTATATCCAAGTCAACAGGTTCCTGAAGCCCCAAGAAGACCCCTCAGAACTAATAGTTTCTATTTTGTTCGTTGCTGTAATGGCATGCGCTGCAACGAAGGAGGACCTACTAACTTGGAGAGGGACATGTTGCCCGATGAGACAATTGAGGAGGAGCTGCCAGAAGGAACTGTGCATTTGGGGGGGGGCCAGGAATTTTCCTGAGCTTTGCCTCCATCTTACTCAGCAACACACTGACGTGAGAACCCCTCCTTGCAGGTTCTGTCATCTTCTCCCATTCCCCAGACCAGTTTCACTCTGCATTGGTCCCTTGTGAACCAGACGCACTGATCCTCCCGGTCTCCAGTTGGACTATTTATGGTGTACTGTAGAAGAGAAATAAAGGAAACTTTTCTTTGCTGAAAATGTCTGTGAACATTCATGTGCTCAGGCAGCCATAGTGGAGTCTCTGCTGAGACCTGCTCTTCTCTGCTTTACAACATACTCAGGAATTACTTTCTGGTTATAGTTTTTGACCTGTTTTTTCTCTCTTTAGACATTGTGGGCTACATACTCATAGTGCAGTCATGCCACAAACGTCTTTCTGGTTTAGCATCCAGACATGAGTGTTTTCATCAAAAAGCAAAATGGTTACAGGGGGATAGTCTCCAAGTTGGCTAAGGAGAGCTGTGCTCAGACCGTATCCATCCTTTCCAGTCCTCGGCGCAGGGAGTGATGGAAACATGGAAGGTACCTGGCAATGAGGTGACACCTGGATCCTCAGGGCCTGGTGTTATTACTTGTTCAGTGCCCTTGTGTGGGTCAGACAGGTTCTGCAGGGACTG
>NW_007731561.1:155896-156203 GCF_000696425.1 Galeopterus variegatus
AAGGCCACCCATGTTGTAACACGCATCAGTACTTCATCCCTTTCTTTTTGCTAAAATGGAAATTTACTTAATGTAAATGCATACATTAATAAGAAAGATCTCAGATCAACAATCACCTTTGCACCTTAGTATACTAGAAAATGAAGAGCAAACTAAGCCCCAACCTAGCAAAGAGAGTAAATAATAAAAATTAAAGCATAGATAAAAGAAGTAGAAAATAGGAAAAAAATACAAAATATCAATGAAACTAAAAGTTGGTACTTTGATGAGATCCACAAAATAGACAGACCTTTACCTAAAAAAAAGA
>NW_007731562.1:0-625 GCF_000696425.1 Galeopterus variegatus
TTTTTTAACCTGTTTCTATATACTTTTTTGTATTTTCCCATTTTTCTACAATCAATATATGTTGCTTTTATTATCCTAAAAACAAAGACTAAAGCAAAATGTCATATAGACCTCCTGCTAGGGAGATCAAAGTTTAAATTCTCTGCTCTCCTACTATCTTCTAATATGGTATGATTCTATCTTCTAATGAATTAAAACCAAACTATGCAGAAGAGAGGGGATAAGAATTCATGGGCGAACTCCAGGGGCACTGGTAACCAAAGGACTGCTGCGGCTGCAGAGGGTGACAGAACCTGAGATCGTGGCTGGGATGGGTCACTGTTTTGCTGAGGAACCTGCTTTTCTCTCTCTTGGGGATAAAGGGCACTTATCCAGGGCCCTTTGCTGGACAGAAAGGTTGTCTTCACCAGGGTCTGGATGACCCAGGACTTGCCTACAGAGCAGAGAGGCCGGCGCCCTGGGCAGAACTAGCTGGGTCTTTGAGGTGTCAGGTGGGAAGCAGAAAGAGTGGAGTCACAGCCTGTTTGCCCAGCGTGGCCAGTGCTGTTCGGCAGGCAGATGTGGAGGACAGAACGTCCAGTGCCCCTGAGAGCACAGCAAGCCAGCCAGCACAGGTGACTTAACA
>NW_007731562.1:2072-9529 GCF_000696425.1 Galeopterus variegatus
TAACGAAAAGAGCACAACCTAGGTCAAATTACTAAATTTGAATCTGTTCCCTACCAGCTGTGTGACCCTGGGCAATCACTTAATTCCCAAACCTGAGTCCTTATCTGTAAAAATGGGAATATAAGAAAAATCTGATTGAGTTGTTGTGAGTTTTAAATGAGAACAAGTTCGAGGGTACTTCAAAAACTCCGTGGAAAATTGGATTAAAAGATAATACAAATCATTCCATGAATTTTTTGAAGAACTTCATATATTAAAGGTGCTTTGTAATTGTACAGCAGTAAACAAAGGCTTGTTGTTCTCATAAGGAGGTGGGGACCTAACCTTCTGCACCTCTTTTTCCCATCAAAGCAGGACCTGATTGTACAAGAGCCACCCAGACGACAAAGCCCCTGCCCACCTTGGCCATCTCACCTGCCACCCTCTCCAGTACATGCTGCCTTCCAGCAAAGCACCCACTCACAGTCTGCCCCAATGATAATGACGGCTGCTAACAGTTGTGGAGGAGGTTAGAATGGCAGTTTCAGCTGAGACACGGAGACAACAGGTCATAGACACCAAATCAGTTGTGAAACAAACCAGCCAGCAGCCCCAGCAAAGGGCGCGTGGCCAAGAGCTGTCAGGAGACTGAGACCCCTCTGCCACAAGGAGGGGCGAGAGGGCTGTGGGAAGAGCGGTTTGGGACGAGGGCTTTTGAAGAATCGCTTGTTGAGTCCCACCCTCCCTGGAGAGGAAGAACAGAGGTTGGGTCCCCCTTTACCTCACTTCAAGAGAGCACAGCTCTACGGAGATCACTTGGAGACTACTGTGAATCCACTATAGCTTGGGAACAGGGACGGAGCAGGCTGGTGTCTTTCTCCAGATGAGAAACCTGAAGGGTGAAGGAGAGCCGGGATAGGTGCTGACAAGGCAGGGCAGAGGTGCCTGCCCTGGGAAAGGCCTGCTCTCCAGAGTTGTGGGCAAAATGTCTCTGAAAGCTCCCAGGGGCCTGCTCTGGGCATGGGTAAGAGGAGGCGGAGTGGGGTTTTGAGCTGCTGCACCAGAGAGCTAGAGGTGGACTGCTGGAACACTGAGGCCTTGTTGTGAGGCCCCCTGCCACAAGAAATGCACTTACACGCCACTCGTGCAGACAAGGGCAGTTTATTCACTCCAGCTGGCCAGCGTCTGTCTCCCGAGGAACAACCAAGGAAGAACGGCCCCGTGCTTTGGTCTTGTAGGGTTTTTAAAGACAAAAACTACATCCCGTTGGCACAAGCGTTTGTCCAGGTGCACAAAGCAAGGTAGGGAGCTAAGTCACAGAGGCCAAGAATGAGCCGTTCGAGCAGTCAAGCATACAAGTTTTCATTGTGTATGGTTCCTGTTCCCATGTAATAATTCACTGTGTATGGCTCCTGTTTCTATGCAATTGTTTTTGTTTCTATGAGAAGGTCAATTGTTTCTCATGCAGAAGTGGGGGTAATCTGCAGGGCAGACAGGGGGGAAAATGGAGTTACTTAGGTTAAGCAAGCAATTCTACAGAAGCAGATAGCATAGGTTATGAGGGTGTAGGGAGCTCTATTTCAGTCTGGGAAGGGTGCACTAGACTGGCTTCTCCCCAGATTGAGTGGGCTACAGGAAAGAATCTCTACAGACAGACAGAGAGGGTGGGAGGAGATTTCTGAAGAACCTGCACGAACACCCAGAGAGAGCAAGTCAACCCTGAACACCTGCCAGCCCGGAGAGCACAAAGCTGGTTTACGACAACGCCAGCTGCATAAGAACTACCTGCCACCCCCTCTCTCCCTTCCCACACCCCATCCCAACCAGGGCAGGGACAGCGCTGGGAAGCGAGGAAGAGGAGGAGCACTGGCCTCATGCCTCCCTGCCCTGCCCGTGCCACGTGCCACCACAGCAGCCCCGCTGGGCAGAGAGGCAGGATCGAAGCATAGGCCAGCACATGACAGTGGATGTCCTGGTTTCTGATGTGAAATGACAGCCCAACTTTGAGTTTCCCCCGTGGTGAATTTGTATCCTTGTATGTCACCCTGGCATCCACTGCTGAATGTAGGTTTGACTTCCTCATAGCAGGAGCAGCACTTAGTCACCCTTGACACGGTTTCCAGTCCTCCACCTCCCCCCAGGTCTTCAATGTGATTATCCCGAAATCTGCCTTATATCACTGCCCCCTGGTGACCACCCCCCTATGCGACAGCTAGATGCAATGCACCTGACTTGCCCCACTGACCCCCACTCCCCGCATGGACTGTGCAGATACGCTGTAGTGACCACCTCTCAGTCACAGCACGACTGCAGAGAATCATGCCCGCCTTGCTCTAAACCCACCAAGTGCAACTGCCCATGGGAAACCTGCTTGAGTAACACCCTGGACAAGGCTCCAGCCCTCTGGCCTCTCTCTCTCGCTCCCCGCCCACTTGTCCTGGACAGCTCCCCTCTCCCGCTGCCCTGCGAGGCGTGCTGCCCTCTTCTCTCTGGGGTCTGTAGGTCATTAACTGTTTCCGTGATTTCATGTGTTTTGTTGAGTTGCCTCCTCTGTGTCTCACCTGACCAACACTCCCACACCTAACTTCTCTCCTGGTCACGGCTCTCCTAGAGAGCGGCTATCTCAGTAGGAATAAACTGGACACAAGTCAGACAAGAGCCACAAGGGCACCTACCAGTATAAACAAGTTTCCTGTGAGAGGGACACCTGGTCACAGGTCGGACACCTGGGCATTAGGCCATCCACCAGGATCAAGAAGTAGCCAGTGAAAAGCACACTGTAAACATCCACAACCTCTTCCCCTGGAGCTCTGTCAAGGCAGGGCTAGAGTTCATAGCCACTCTCCGGAGACAGTCCCCAAGACCAGATTAGAGGAAAACACAACATCTTCAGAGTGACCAGAAAAGTCTTGAGACTTTTCATCCAAATGCACGGAGCAGTGGAGAAAAAAACCCAGCGGCTTTTGATTGCCCCTCAGAAATTTGCTTATTCCATGTATCAGTGCACTAAGTATGCATTTATGGAGCACTGCTGAGTGCTGTGGCAAGCCCTATTCCAAATACTTTAGTTTTATTAAATCGTTGAATCCTTACAACAGCCATATAATATAGTATCCCATGTTTCTGATGAGGAAACTGAGGCACAGAGAAATTAAGAGATTTGTCCAAAATTCGCATATCTAGGGAGCCCCCAAGGTTGACTTCAAAGCCAGATTCATCCCTCTGGCCCTCGCTGGAGCTCCCCTGCCTGGGCCGTCTTTGATCTCTCCAGGATCCCACAGCAGCTCGCCTCTGACAGCGTTTCCCGTTTGACTTGTGATTGGAGCCCATGTCCCCAACTAGATGGTGATCTTCAGGACAAGGGCTGGTCTCGCGCATGTCTGTGGGACAGGACTGAGCCTCAGAACCTGGGACTGTTCCAGCTCAGGCCTGTCACCGTGCACTGAGGACAGCGCCGCTCCAGCTTCACCTGGCCTGACTGGCTCTTCGGGCTTCTGTGAAGGGCTAAGAGCAGGAGCCAAGTACAAGATCCTTCAGGCTGGTCCAGGGAGGAGGGTTTCATGGAGCTTGGGGAGGGGATGGGACAGCTGTGATGGGGGGAAGAAGGAGGAGGAGACAGAAAAGGGGTGTTTTAGGATATGGGCCAGAATCTCACTTAGGGGTGACCAAGAACCACTCTAAGTATTTGCTCGAATGTGCCTCTGCGGTGGCTGGACGGTGGCTTGTCCTGTGGTGGTGGTTACTTGTTTTGCTTTGTCTTTCCAACTGTGCTTGAGACAGAACGATGTCTTAGCTCCCCAATCCTGCTCCATCTATAGTCCCAGAACATAGTGTCAGACACAAGGGAAGTTAGTGGGAAATGTTTGTTGGATTGAATTTAAAGTAAATGGCTAAGAGACCTGTAACTCATAGCCAGCTGCCTGCTTCGGAGGGTGAGCGGGTGCTGAAGGAGAGGCTGGCAGAACAGTCCCACGGGGGCAGCCTGTGAGTAACTCGACCTCAGTTAAAAACCTAAGAATTAGCTGGCGTGTGGTTCATGGTTAGAACAGGGCAGACCGACAAGAGCCTGGGCCGGTGCTCAAAATGTCAGAGTTTGGGTGAAATGGGTGAACATAAGGTACCCTTAAGTCCCAGACCTACAGTTCACACTGCTGCCCCTCGGGGTGTTGTGAGTCAGAAGTGACCTTCCAGTCCTGGCTTTGTCTGTCACATCTGTGTGGTTAGGCCCTGGCCTTCCAGCTCTTTTTGATTGACTTATATTTACCTTTTACTTCTTTTAGGTGGCCTTTGATTGACCTTTGATACCCACTCTTTGATTTTGTGTGTGTGTGTGTGTGTGTGTGTGTGTGTGTGTGGGCAGCTGGCCAATATGGGGAGGTACCCACTCTTTGAAATGGTCTGTCCAAGGGATTTTGAGAGGTCAGCATCTTGTATCAGGTATTTTATAAAAGGACCCTTCTTTTCTACATGTGGAGCCCAGCTGGGTGGAGGCATTTCACTAGAGAAGCCAGCCTCGAAATAGCTGTATGACACATAATCAATTCAAGACCAGTCCTCATTTTTTCTCACTTCCTTAGGGGAATTTTTCAGACACTGGAATAGAAGGGGGCCTTGAGATGGGTCGGTGCCCTTTCTACCTGGCGTTAGTTCAAAGTCTTACCACTGCCAGCCTTGAAAATAAGGTCAAGAGGGGAGAGTCTCTGAGTTTATAGCTGGGCAGTGTAGCCGCAAGAACAAATGTGTACCCGCCAGGAATCTCTAAAGAGGACCCAAACTCGCACCCTGAGGTATCCTCAGTGTTGTGGGTCTTCAGCACATCCTGAAAAAGCTTCAGTCCACAAAAATGTTTCCAACTTCAAAATAAACTCACCCTTCCACATTGCTGGTGCTAAGGAATAAATGCTTCAAGGCAGAAAAGCCAGAGAAGACAAACAGAGAGAAGAAAGGAGACCTCAGGCCTTCCCAGCCTCTGGGAACATTTTCTTCTCTCCTGCACTTTTCAAGAATTCCAGCATCGTGACCTCACTCCTTATCACTAGGCCAGCAAGGGGATCTTTCAAACACAAATAGCAGAGAAATAGTGCTGTGAACAAGTACTTTGCTGACTTTTTTCCAAGTTGTTTTAAATGTTTGAGACAAATGATGAAAAATAGGACTTTGTTTTCCAACTTGGTGTAATTTCAGTAGGAGTTTTAAGTCTACTTTCCCACTTAATGTGGTTCTTCTCAGCACAGTGTGGTGCCTTTTGAGGTGGAGATTAATACGTACTTGCCGAGAAAGAGACTGATAAATTATGGCAGCCAGCCCATGCCTAGGAGGGCTTGAGGGTACCTTAAGGGGAATCGTCATCCCCCAAGAATCATATCGAGCTCTCTTACTCTATAAGTTATATAGAACCAGAAAGCATCTGCTGCCCAGAGGAAAAGAGGCAGTGGAACCTCTATGGCCAGTCAGACACAGGATGTCCCTTGGTTTGCCCAGCAGTTCTCTAGGGACGAATGGGCCTACCTTCATGTTTCAAAATGGCATGCAGTATGGCAATGTGACAGCATGCATCAAAGTGGCACTCAGCAGGAAAGCCAGGGACATCAGGGTGAGAACCTGGGCTCAGCTCAAGGGTGGGAAGATGTGCAGGGGCAGGCTGTTGTTGGCACAGTGCACATCTTGAGCTAAAGCCTTACGGGTCCCAGCCACCCTGGCACAGCAGTCATGCTTGGGACCACGAGCAAGCTCGGGCATGTGCACTGAAGAGCCTAGGCAGCCCTTGTGGCGCACCTTGGCTAAGGTTGGCACTGAAAAAGGAGTGAGGCCGTCATCTTTCAAATACCCACTGAAGCCTGAGCAGGGTCTGGACCCTTCAGGGAACCAACACAGGGGAGGATCAAACCATGCAACACTCGCCTCCAACAGCGACGCCATGTGGCAGCAGTGAGCGACTGCAAGCATGGCCTGATCAGGCTCCCTTCCCGCTCAGCCTGCAGAAGCAGATTGAATCCCTTTGGCCTAAATAAGGCCCTGGGATCATTAACCCTGTGCCCCAAGCTTGGGCAGCAACTTGTACCGGATACATTCCTTTCCATCTCTCTGCCTATTGCTATGTGTGTAAGCATGTGAATGGTTTTTCGCTGTACTGATTTATGGGTTTCTTGTGCCTCTGAGTTTCTGGCCTCTCAGTAAGAGTCAGGGCTACCCTCAATTGGCCCCATTTTTAGGGAGAACCTCATGGAAGTCTCTCTGGGGCAACCATAGCAACCATATACATGCTGTGGGAAAGTGTAGTTCCTCCCCTACTAGGTGATAAAGGACCCAATGTCCCCAGGGACCACTTGACTGCTGGAATGATCCCAGACCCCTCTCTTTAATCCATGACCACCTACTGTGCCTGAGGTGGTAAGAACTGTGACCCCTCACTCCATTCTCTCCCCTGGGCCTCAGAAGGACTGTGGTGCCAGCACAGCTTTCTTGTGTACTACTCATACGCTGAGTCTGTACTCCCTGTGCAGAGAGAGCAAAGCTCCTCCTGGGTTCACCCTGGGACAGCACTGTTCAATCGGGTTTCAATCAGAAAAGCATAAAGACAAATGTCATGTACCTTCCTTTCCTAAAGTGGAAGAAAGTGCCCAAAAAGAGACCGAGTAGGCTGGGCTAAGCTTTAATATATAAGTACCCTTTTCTTACATGTCTTAGTCATGTAGGGAAGCTACTTAAAGGTGAATTGTAAGTGAGGAGAAGAAAATGGATCCATGGAAATTAAATGGAAAGTTATTTGAAATAAGATGGAGATAACACTCCACAATTTGCCTCCCAGCCCCAGGCCACAGACCTGCACCTTTTCACTCCATCTCAGTGTGTCTTGCCCTTAATTCAAAAACGCAGAGCACCCGCTGACACTATGTGTGTTGGCTGTCTCAGAAGACTGTGAATGAGCATAAGACCACCCAGACCTCCCCTGTGTCTTAGCCTGGATTCCCCTAAAAGTAGAGTCTGAGGCAGAGGGCTCGCATGCTTTAACTTTATTAGGGAACATAATCCCAGGGAGCAGGAGTGAGGGAGAAGAGGAAGGACGCAGAGAAGGAAGGAGGACCCATCCAAGAAGGCCAGTTACTGAGCCACCCGCCACAACTAAGTGCAAAGGGTGGCTGCGTCTGTGGGCATTCATTCAAAATATACTTATTTAACACTCATTAAACCCCAGGTATTGTGCAAAAAGCTATAGAGTTGGTCCCTGTCCTCACAAAGAAATCATGTGAACAGGGATTCAAGACTGGCCCTGGTGAGCACAAGGAGCAAGAGCCAGCAAAAGCTCTGGGCAAAAGGTCAACCATTAAAACCTGAGCTGCACAAAAAGCCTTCCCCAGAGAATCAGCTGCAAAGCAGCAATTTAGCTCAACCACAGAGCTCAAGTGCCGGTCCCCAGAGGAAGTTCCCTCATTTTAGAAGTAACCAAAGGACAACAAATTAGTTCCAGTGCAGAGTTT
>NW_007731562.1:10392-12382 GCF_000696425.1 Galeopterus variegatus
TGCAGAGTTTAAGTGGTGGGAATGGCAAATAATCCAACACAGAACTGAAAGAAAAAACAAAACACCCACAGATGAGAGACAAAGTTATGACAGTAACCAGTAAAGGTCTCACACCACCAGAGAACACCTATAAAGCCTAGAAGGACTGGAAGACCCCTGGGCTCCCAAGCCAAGGGCCTCAGCCACACACCCCCAAAGTCCACATCCAGCCCAGCAATGACCACCAAGCCACTGCCAAAACTGTCCCAGGCTCCTGAGCCAAGGGCAGTGGGGGTCCAAGGGCCTCAGCCATGTCCCCTGATGTCTGCATCTAGCCCAGCGATGATCACCAAGCTGCCACCAGAAGCACCCCAGGCTCCCCTGCCAGAATGAGGGTGATTCCATGGGCCTTGACTATGTTGTTTCCTCCTCCTCCCACCCTTTCTCCCTCCCCTTTCCCCTTTCCACCTCCCCCCCCAAGTGCTCTGCAACATCTTAGAATGTAAAAAATAACAATAAATAAATTTTAAAAAGAAATAATAAAAAAAAGAAATCATGTGAACAGAATCTTAAGTCCATCCATGGAAGTGTGGGGGAGGAAAGAATTTACCACCTGCTCTGCATGCCTTGGTCAAAGGTTCACCCCAGAGGGCATTAACTCCCTTACTCTTGCAGCTTGCACATGTGCGGGCACCAGGCAGGTCTCAAGGAGGCATGGCAGGGATGCCCTAATGAGGGGAGGTGAGAGGTGACCAGAGGGCACAGAGGCAAAGCACTGTTATGCCTATGGGAAGTCAACCGGAGCTTGCATGCCACAGCTGCTGGGACAAGGGACAGGCATGGCCAAGAAGATCTGAAACAACACGCATGGGAAGAGTCAGAAGGATAGGATTGTAGCAACTGTCTGCAACTCTGCATGGGGACATACATCTAGAGCTATATGTCTCAGTGGCAGCCAGCACAATGGGACAGAGCCAGACTCGCCTAGAGATATTGAAATGACAACAAGCACATGCTAAGTGTGGCAGTGAATGGGATCACATGGGCCTTCATAATCTTCTGAACACATTCTCTGCTCTGACTCATTATCCACGTCCTCCATTATTTCAGAACCCAGCAAAATTGCAGCCCCCACTCCTCCTGGGGAGGCAGTCTGCAATGAGGCTGTGCAGGTTTGCAGTCAGCCCATGTTCAATGTCCTCCACTATTTCAGAACCCAGCAAAATTGCAGCCCCTACTCCTCCTGGGGAGGCAGTCTGCAATGAGGCTGTGCAGGTTTGCAGTCAGCCCATGTTCAAGCCCCAGGTCTGCCACCTATTGGCTTTGTGACCTTCTACAAGATTCCCAAACAACTGGAGCCTCAGTGTCATCATCTATAAAATGGGAAATCATGACATCAAATGAGATCATTTAATGTAATGTTTAGCCCACTGTCTGGCATCCAAAAAATTCTCAGTAAATTGAAACCATCGTGAGCATTATGCTGCCAACCTCTGTGTATTGTGTTTCTCTGATGGAGATTAAGATGCTATGACACTCTGAGAGAGTTCTAAACCCTTAAATATATCACCAGCTCCTTCTATTTTAACACCTCTTGTGAACAAATAGAAAACTTGGCAACAGCAAAATGGCCTGACACAGAAATAAAATCAGGTAGTAAAATTAGCATCACATTTTCCATCTTTACTCTAGGGCCCAAGTGCCCATCAGGAGTGAGTCAGTCAGTCCTGGCGGAAGGGAAATGAATCCATCCAAAAAGAGAATGTGGTGTTCTCTGCCCCACTAATCTTTTTCTTTCAGAATTGGTGTCTTGTCCTCAAGGAGGATGCTTGTGAATGACTTCGTAAGCTTATGAAAATGGCCCTGGGTGCTTAACTTTTCATAAGCAGACATACCCTATTCCTTGACACAAAAGGGTCCCATGCTGCTTTGCTTTGTGAATATTAAGACTCAACATTTTTTTCTTGTTTTTGGTTAGTTAATGACTTCATTAGCCCCCAAAATATCTATG
>NW_007731562.1:13275-14555 GCF_000696425.1 Galeopterus variegatus
TCAACATTTTTTTCTTGTTTTTGGTTAGTTAATGACTTCATTAGCCCCCAAAATATCTATGGAGCCCCAAATTTGCACCACGCCCTCCTGAGTCTCTAGGAGAAAACTGCTTAAGAGGGGACACACATCCAAGACAGGCAAGGACAGAGGTTCAGGCACATGTTCCACAGACACTTCCTGAGTCCTTCTTAAGGCCAGGCACTGTGCTAATGTCAAAGACTTAGTGCCTGCCCTCCACAAGCTTACCGTCTGTAGGAGGATTCTGACAATACAGTGAGGCTGAGAGTGGGGATGGGAGAACATGCCAATATGCCCTTTCTTGGTATGTGTTCCAGGAATCCACACCAAGCTTCAGTGCAGCTAAGCCAGTCAAGGCACAGTTCCTGGCCACACCTCCATCTTCCACTCCGCTGGTATCAGTTCAGACTATTCCTCTTACTTGAATGAAACCTCTATATTTTGTTTATCAAATAGGCATAGTTTTTTTTTTTTTAAGGGTTGGTAAGCGTTCTTCTACACCATACTTTCCTACCCAGGTAAAGCCACCAGTCGGGATCACCAAAATATCTCAAGACCCAGAACCATGAGGTTTAGAGAGAGGGAGAATGTCCTCTTGCCCCATAAAAGGGCTGCTTAGCACATCTCTGTTTCCAGCCCCAGAACCGCCTCTTCCCAGGTGGTGACAACAAGAAAGTCCATCCCTTTTGGTGGAGACTCCCTACCCCATGCCCAAGTACTATACCAGTGTAAATAATGTTCATACATGGAGGAAATGGGGTGGGTGAAGGACGTATCTCTACCTACCAAGTTACCAAAAGAACAGACAGATACTTTTTCAATTTTAAAATTGTTTATGATACTTAACATACATACAAAAAATGTGCACAGGGCCGGCCCGGTGGCACACTGCTACAGTGCGCCGCTTGGGAGCGCGGCGGCGCTCCCACCGAGGGTTCGGATCCCACATACAGACCGGCCGCTCACTGGCTGAGCAAGGTGCAGGGGCAACACCGAGGGTTGCGATCCCGTTGCCGGTCCCGGTCCGGTACAGGCGCGACACTGAGGGTTGCGATCCGTTGCCAGTCACGAAAAAAGACAAAAAGGAAAAAAAAAATGTGCACAGCCATAGGCATAGCTGAATGAATTCTCTCAAGGGAATACCCCCTTTCCCCTTAAAAACTACCCAGGTCATGGGCCGGCCCAGTGGCGTACTGCTACTGTGCGCCACTTGGGAGCGCAGCGGCGCTCCCGCCAAGGGTTCGGATCCCACATACAGACCA
>NW_007731562.1:15355-16864 GCF_000696425.1 Galeopterus variegatus
GCGCGACACTGAGGGTTGCGATCTGTTGCCGGACATGAAAAAAGACAAAAAAAAAAAAAAACTACCCAGCTCAGCAACTATGTTTCCACTTTTAATATGTCTTTAAATCTAGGTTATTCCATCTTAAAGAGCTGAGATTGACTAAACTGAGTCCAGCTCAGTTGGGATGGCCCTTTCCCAGAGTGAGGCTAAGTTTATAACAGCACACTCTTCCTGTGGTCTTGGGGTCTCAGCTCCTCTTGCCCAGCAAACAAAAGTCAGACTTAATTCACAGATCTCTGCAAAAACAACAGCAATGTCTGTAGACATGGTGCAGCGTGAATCCACAGGTGGAAAAGAAGCCATTTCCCAAAGGAAATATTGGCTGCACAGATATAGGTTATCCTACCACTAAGACGGCCCTTGAATCATCATTATACAGAGCAGCAATTAGTTAATTGCTTACAGCTACAGCTTCTCAATCAAACCTCCCATTCAGGCAGATTTCCCTAAAAAAGGAACAGTTTCCAAAGCATATTCAAAGTCTTTACCCCTTGCATGACTGGAAACTCTTGAGAGCGCTAAAATGATCTTTTTCCTATTTTTCACCATCACAAGAAGCTTTCAAAGGACTACCATTAAATTCCACTTTTCCCCAGAGGCCTCTGAAAGAAGGATGCTTCTCCCTAGCACATGGCCTAAGGACGGGGAGCTTCGCCATGAGACGGAGGCAGCAGAAGGGCCACTTCCCTGGGCCCCTGGGAAAACCTGCTATACCACAAACATTGTCTCCCCTTCAAGGTCAGCCTAAGTCCCATCCCTGCTCAGCTTTTGGTGCCCACTTCAGGGACCTCACTTGGCATTTGGCATCTACTTTCTCATATACCATATCACTGCACTTGCTCTGGTATCTTATGGTCATCTGAGGCTCAAAGTAATTTACTCCACAGATTTAACATCCACTTGGTGCCAGACACCGGGTAAGGAGCTGAATGTATTAGGGACACCTGACTGACCGCCAAATTTTGTCTCACCTTTTCATAAAGTCACTGGGAACTGGCTACCAAACCAGGAACTACATCTCCCAGTCCCCTGTGCATTAGATGGGGCCGTGTGACCATTTCTCAACAATGCAACATGAACAAAAGTGATGTGTGTCATTTCTGAGCCAAAATGTTAAGTGTGGCTTCCCTACCCTCTCTTCCCCGTCCACTAGCTGGATACAGAGGACTCCAAAGCCGTAAGGCATGAAAAAGCCACAAAAGGGTCAGGGTCCCTGAATCACCAAGAGGAAGAAAATCGCCCATCAAACAGGAATATCTGTATTGGCCTGTTATATGACTGACTGAGAGGTGGATTTCTATTGTGTTAAACTACTGACACTTGGGGGATTATTTGTTACAGCGGCTAACATTACTCTAACTTTTACAATAAACAAGATATGGTCTCTGTCTTTGAGATACTAACATATAGAATATTTGGACTTGCATTTTAGAAACCTCTTTCCTGATGAAGAATAGACTGAAGTGG
>NW_007731562.1:17822-25091 GCF_000696425.1 Galeopterus variegatus
TTTTTAAAAAGATGACCGGTAAGGGGATCTTAACCCTTGACTTGGTGTTGTCAGCACCACGCTCAGCCAGTGAGCGAACCGGCCATCCCTATATGGGATCCGAACCCGGGGCCTTGGTGTTATCAGCACCGCACTCTACCGAGTGAGCCACGGGCCGGCCCAAAATTTAGTGGTTTAAACTTCATTTTATTCTCTCTCATGTTCTCTATGCGTCAGGAATTCAGGTGGGGCACAACAGGGTCAGGTTGTCTTTGCTCTGTAGTGTCTGAGCCCTCCACTGGGAGGACACAAAAACTGGAAGTGACTCAGTGGCTGAGGCTGGAATCACCTTAAATCTCATTCACTCACATGCCTGGAGGCGAATGCCTCCTGGGAGCTCAGCCTGTGCTGAGGATGGGGTCCTCTCCATGTCTGGTCTCCCCAAACAGATCAAGCTACCCAAGTGCAGGGGCTGGACAGGGGCTTGCGTTCCTTACCATCAGATCCCCTGGCATATGAAGCCACTCAATCAACATGTGTCAGACTGCATTTTCTCTCCTGTTCCAGTAGCTAAGCATTCATGTGTGATTTCCGAGCACGAATGTACTGCTTGTAGAAAGCGATCTGTTTTCTTCTAATCCCAGTTGTTCCTTTGGACTATGTGTTCTCACAGGACTGTTTTTATTCTAATGTTGAAATCAAGGTTTCCAACGTTAATAAGCAGGCACTTAACCTAGCCAAGCCCAAAACAAGCCAATTCTAGTGAGATCTGAAAAGGCAACCATAGCAGCACAGAACTCAGAACCAGAAGGGACCTAAGGGGTCACCTAATGACGGCATGAGTCTAGTCCAGCCCCCTTATTACACAAGTGAGGAACAAATATTCAGAGAATTTCTGAAAAGTGTCCAAAACACAGCTAGTTAATGGCAGAACTGGGATTAGAACTAAATACCCAGATTCCCAGGCCTTTGATCCTTGAATCCAAGGTTTCCTCTTGAACTAAATTTATCTATAAGCCTAAAGTACTTTGCCCTAAGCTCTTCTATATCCCACAATTGATTTGAAGATTTGAATAATACTGCAGAGGGACAGCTGAGAGCCTGGCTCTTGGGATGGGCACAAACAGATGGATGAATGACTGCTGGTCATACCATCGCATGGCATTTCATCTGTTATTTCCATGACTTATTGTATTATATGCTAATGTTTCTAACCAACGTTCATTATAGCATAATATTTGTGAAGATCTGAGACTAGAAAGTTTTCCAGACTCAGGTCTTAGACTTTTTGCAAGACCTTCATAACACCATCGTTCTTTAAGTAGTTGTCACTTTAGAATGGCAGAAGGAAGGAATACACCAATAACAAATACAAAAAACAACAGCAGCAGCAACAACAGCGACTTTCAAGTGGTTGCTTACTCCTGTTTCCATCTCACCTGAAGTCCTAATCCTTTTATGACATTATAATCCTCTCCAGTGGCAATTGATTGTGATGTCACAAACAAATTAGATTATAACTCTAGTTGAGGACTAAACAGTACGAGGAGAAGATCCTATTTCCATGTCAGTGTTTCTGGAAAACTTGTTTTTAGAGAAAACACAAAATAGAAAATCTACTTCATTCTCATATTTAATAAGATGAAGAATGTCTAACATCTCTCAAGTCTCTTTCTAAGAGCCAAACACTTTGCTGCATACTTTTTCACATATGTAATCCCAATTAATGTTTGTAACAATCCTTCAAAAACTAAATTATTCAAAATTCAACAAAATGGAAAGGCAGATTTTAAAAGGTTAAGTAAATTGTCCAGGGTTTTGATAGATGCCAAGTGGCAGAACCATAATTTCCTACAAGTGAGCTGTGGGATGAAATGCAATATTCAGAATATGAAATAAGATATGGAAAAAGTCCATAGACCCATAGGTTCTAAAAGAAACTACAAATGGCAGATAAAAGGTAGTATCCCTTTCACAGATGAAACTCCTGAGAGCTAAGGAAGTTAAGTGGCTTTCCCAAATTCCCAGAGCTAGTAGCAGAAGAATAAACTTTTCCTGCTCATGCTCCAGCTCATTGCCCTATAAGGTAACTTAATCATTATAGAGAATCTTAATATGTACCAGGGACTGTTCTGGACACATAACTTATTGAATCCCTGCAACAATCTTATAGGCAGTTATTATAATCCCATCTTACAGATGAGGACATTGAGGCCAAGAGAAAAGGAAAATTAGAATACACCAGAGCCTAAAGGCACACCCAGGTCATCATACTCCTTGTTTGTACCCTTTGACTATATCACATTATGTATTAAAAATTGAGAGACTGAATTTTCTTTTTTAAAAAGTGAGTTTTCCACCCAACTACTGCTGTGCTTCAAACTTCTGCCATTTGATTCATTGCTTCCAAATTATGATATTATAGAAGAGAATGCCAATTGTCCATTGATATCCATTTCCCCTCCTCATTACCAAGCACCCTTGTAGTTAGCAGTGGAATATGAGAAGAAGCCACCAGTGCCACGCCTGGTCCTGTGCTTGGGACCATGGGTGTGTCTCCTTTGCACTCTTTTCCTTCCCTGCTGGCTGGACGTTGACACGGAGGCAGCTGAGCTTCAGGTATGTGCACGAGGGTAACACCCTGAGAGACAGTAGAGACATGAAAAGGAAGAAGCCTGAATCCTTGAATGACTGTATGGAGCAGACCCACCTGCCAACCTCATAATATCAGAGAAAGAAAGAAAATTCTGTCCTCTTTGAGCCACCAAATTATTGAGTAATAATAAGCATCTATTATTTTAAGCTGCTGAGTTACTTTATCATGCAGTGATAACAGCTGATGCAGGTATCTTTGGTGTAGTGAACATCCTCACCAGGCTTTTTCATGGTTCTTGTAACAGGAAATGACTGATTAACTTAAACAGAAAATAATTTCTTGAAAGGATATTGCCTAGCTCACAGAATCAAGGGAAGCCTGCAGAAGCAACCTCAGGAGAGCAGGCTAGAAGAAGTGAAGTCAGGCAGTTGAAATCATGGCCCAAAATTACACCACTGGAACTACCTGGAGAGATCACCTTGTGGCCACTGCAAGATACTGAACACTGACTGGACACCAGAGCCAGAATCAGGAACTAGACACCACTAGTGTGGCCATGGTCACCACGACCCCGGAATACACTGTTGCTACTGTCAGAACAAGTTCCCCACTGTCCTTGCCTCCCTGCCTCTCTGTTGCAGGTTCTAAGCCCAGACCAGAGAATCTGATTGGCCATACCTAGGTTTAGCACCCGAGCCCTGCCTTCCTTCTCGGGGTGGGGGTACATATCTGGCTTCTCCAGCAATTTTAGTCCCATTTATGACCCCTATCAGAAAGAGGTTCAGATGTCGGGCAGACAAAAAATAAAAATAAAAGGCTGCAAACTGTCCTACCAGAGGAAAATTGCCTCTAAAAAAATGTAACTCTACGGAAACTCCCAGGTTTCTAAAGTGCTCTCGATGGCTGTTGCTTCCTCCAATTCTGTGATATTCAACCTCCTGGCTTGTCTTAATCAGAGCTCTTTCAGTTACAAGTGACAGAAATGTAATTAAACTATTATGGGTTTGTTTTTTTTTTTACCAAAGGAGGGGGGCTATTGGCTCAATTAAGTAAAAAGCACAGGCACACCTGGGTTCCAGTACCTGATGGCATCATTGGCTCACTCTCTCCCCAGTCCGCTGCTCTGCCTCTCCATCGTCACTGTGGCACTCCCTGTCATGGTGGCAAGATACCCACCCACATCCCTAGGCATGCATCCTCGCCTCTCAGTGCACTCAGAGAAAAGAAAGGGTGTCTCTCCCCAGCAGTTCATGGAAGTCCTGAGATGGCGTTGTACCCGGCTCTCACGTGCCCAGTGCTGGACCAGCCACCAAGGACAGGTAGTGCAACGGGTCGCGTTCCCACACCTGAAGTCACCTGCAGCCAGACAAGGGCACAGTGAATGGACATGGTGATTTTCTTAAGTCAGGATGCCACTACCAGAGGGAGGGAAAGGAAGCTGTGTAGACAAAACCAAGAGATGTCTATTAAAGGGTCAGATCGGCAGCCTAGTCTAGGGCCCCATAGGTTATGATAGAGGTTTAAAAAGAGTGATCACACAATATGAACCAAATAAAGGAGCTCCAAGAAATCAGAGATCATTCTCCCACTTTCTGTGACCCCTAGCTTTGCATCCACAGTACAGACCTAAACGTTTGTCTAAAAGGATGAAGACAGTTTCATGTGGCAGAATAGGGTTTCTCAACCTTGGCACTATTGACATCTTGGGCTGGCTAATTCCTTGTTGTAGGGGCTGTCCTGTGCATTGTAGGATGTTTAGTAGCATCCTTGATCTCACCCACTAGACGCTAATGCCACACCCACCTCCAGCCCCAGCTGTGAAACCAAAAATGTCTACAGACGTTGCCAAATGTCCCCTGGTGGGGAAATCTGTCTCCTGTTCCCCTCCCCACCCCCCAGTTGAAAACCATCATAGTAGAAGGCATGAGAACAGAAAAGATGGGTTCTAAACACTAACCAAGAGGGGTAAACCCAAGTCACCTGGCCCAGCTAGGTCCCTCTGCAGCCCTGGGGCCTGCACAGTTGGAGTCCTGGGAGAATTGGGTGACTGGATGTTGGCTGGAAGAGCCAGAGATCTTCCAGTACTGCTCAAATTCACTCAGGCCTGGTGCCAGGACCTCTCCTGTAATTCAAGTTTTATGTAATCACAAGCCCTACTTATTGAGTGCCTACTGCATGCAAGGCATCCGCAGCTGTACTTTCTCACTTAGTCATCACACTAACACACTCCAGTACAGATGTTATCTTCACTTTACAATGGAGGAAACTGAAGCTCTGAGAAACTGGCTGCCCCCAAAATCAGCTAGTAAATGCCAGAGCTGTGGCTCACATTGGTGCCTGTGGGACTCCAGGGTCCTCACCTTCTCCAATGCACCTGCAGCCTCCCTGCGTTTCCACTTCTGATGGCATTCCTCACCCAAGCTCCCGTGACTTAGGGTTTTTGTTCAGGTTTTCTTTCTTTGATATCTTATTTTACATTTTCTCTCATTCTTCTCCCTGCATGCTGTGGATTCTGCTTTGGGAGTTTTATCTCTTTATCTCTCCAGGTCTAAAATAGCAAAAGGAAGCTAAGAACAATAATGACAATTACTGCTCACCCTCAGATGAATGACTGTACTTTGCTATTTCTCACAGAAATCTGGTCATTTTAGAGATTTGTTTCATACATAGATTTAGAATTGCAGGATTGAAAATGATATTTTAGAGACATCATAGTACAATGAAGGGGCATATGCCTGGGACACAGAAGACCACAGTTTTCATTTTGGCCCTGCTACAGACTTGCTATGTGGCCTCCAGAAAATGATTTAATCTCTGACTCTGGGGCTTTTTTTTAACTATAAAATTGGGGTCATAGACTTATTAATCTACACAGGCTCTTCTAGAAATTTGATGAAGGCATTAGTCTAAAATTGATTTCTAAGACCATTTAAAAAATCTTTGAACTATTTAGAATAGGTTTCAAATAAGTAGCAAGTGCTGCTTCACAGGGAGGTGGCTGGAGAGAGCTCCTCTGTGTGGAATAACAGCTTGTAGCTGACTTCAGCTGTGTTTCATGAGGACAGAGAAGGGGGCAGGGCTGTGTCACCTGAGTCTTGATATAAACGTTAATTAAAAATGCATGCCCAGGCTGAAGGAGGACATCTAGTGAATTAGTGATGGGCCTGGGATGTCTACGTTGCGGGGTTGACAGGGATCTGCACAGCAGGCCAGAGGTGGGGCACAGAGCAAGGCCCTGCAGAGGAATGGCATAAACAGAAAGCCCGGCTCAGAAGTCCCCACTCACCTGGGTTTGGGTGTAACCATGGCACAGAAGGAGTCTGCCACCAAGTATTAGGTTAGCATGTTTCATTTAGCAGGAGAAGTGGGGACAAATGCTGTGGCTCACAGCAGAGCACGCACAGGCCAACCCCAGCCTTCTGTCTGGGAGCCTGCTGGTTCCGGCAGAAAACAGCGACACTAAGGTCAGAAGAGGGAAGTCTGCAGTAGAGTGGCCTGTGCCCCTGCCGGGAGCCAGCAACCTCTGACAGCAGGAAGGACTTTGCAGAGTGGGGCTCCCCCTCTAATAGTTTAGCTCAGCTGCTGTCAAATTGTTTCACTGTGTTGAGTCCTCAGAGGGAGTCTCTAATGGATCCTCAAAGCCTAAGAACTGGAAACCCACCTGAGCTGGGGCCATAGAGGTAGGTGGAAAGCTCGAGAAGAAAACCCCTGGGGAATAGCCAGGGAAAGGAGTCACTCCCTCTTTCTGTCCCCAACACGGGCCATGTCTCTTCTCACCTCCTGCCTCCTGTCCACATGCTCCATGTGGGAATATGGCCCAGAGGATGCTGGGAAACCACCCAGCTCCTCCCCGGCTCTCAAGTCCTGGGCAAATACAAAGGCTGGGCCAGGTAAGGCGGCTTCTGCCCGGGTCATATTGACAGGGGGTCAGTCCCAAGCAGGGGAGAGGACAAGACTGTTGAAAGGACAATTTAGCATTCAGGGAGTGAGAAGAGAGAGGAACATCAGGTGGCTGCAGGCTGGGCAAGGTGCCTGGGAGATGCCAGGTGTGGAGGTTGGGAGGCGCCCCACTGGCAGGTAGACAGAGGGCTTGGATTTGGGGTTGTCAGTAAGCAGGAGAGAGTGGAAACTTTGAGGATGGACAAGTTTGTACAGCAGAAGCGTGTAGGCTGAGGAGATGGATAAGAAAAAAACATCACTTTAGAATGGCCTGTGTTGAGAGGTTGCATTCCTGATGCCAGGTCATGCTTGGGTTAGTGGGAAGTGCAATGGCAACGACTGTCCCATATTAAGTTTGCAAAAACTCTAAAGCTGAAAAACCAGCCAGCAGTCACTCCTTGGTGCCTCCCAAGCGGTTATAGGTAGACAAGCTGAGAAAGCTCCGCTGGCTCCTCCCGGCGGACTGAAGTGTCCTCACCGCTTGCTCACCCCAGCCCTCTTCTGTTACGTCCAGAGGGGGTGGGCTCTTCATCTGCTCCACTCACCCTCATGCCCAAGTGCTAGAACAGTCTCTGGCACACAGAACAGACTCAGTCACTATTGGATGGGTGGATGGATGGATGGATGGATGGATGGACGGACGGGTGAATGAATGAACAATGATTTAATAATCTTCCTACTAAATTTTAAAAAATCATTTCCCCTTTTTAAAAATCATTTCCACATTCAGAGCCCCTGTACTAGTCTCTGATACA
>NW_007731562.1:25795-27161 GCF_000696425.1 Galeopterus variegatus
TCATTTCCCCTTTTTAAAAATCATTTCCACATTCAGAGCCCCTGTACTAGTCTCTGATACACAGTAGGTGCTGAATCAATGTTTTGAATGAGGTGAAAGTTTCTGACACCAACAGCAGGCAATGCTCGCTCTCTGGCTGCCCTGGGAATTATTTACTTCCACCCAACACCCCCAGCCCACCCTCTCACCCCACACCTAAAACAAGATGAATTTCTGACTTGTTCTCTCAGCAGGCAATTCACCCCTTTCTCTTCCAAAAAATGTGTGCAAATCATTTGTTTGGCTAAAGATCAAGCCAGGCAAATGTCTAGCCCCCTCCAACAGCAGGAAAATAAACACAGGACGTAAGCTTAAAGGAGAAAATGTCTACCTCTCTTAGTTAAATTGAGGAGCTTATTTTATAAGAAACTGTATTTGTAGGATTATAAATGAGAGTTTCCAGACCTCCCGGCTCTATGTGGTGACACAAAATCTCCCCCATTATTCCCCTTGGGAGTGCATGGCTCTCAGGACAGCACCTCCACCAGCATCTCTGCATAATAGACATAATTACTATTATCAGAGTGAGTGGCAGAAACACTGTCATTAAAAATGTTGCATAATCTTACTTTTTTGTTTTTGCCCATGGTAAATTGAGATCATTTCCCCGTCCCCATGAAAGGACTCAGCTGTCCGGCTTCTTTCTTTCCGCTCCCCCTCCCTGCACACCCTCCCGTTCCACTCCCCACCTCCCCCCCCCACTTTTCCCTCCTACTCCCACACCCATTATCCATTGACTCAACTCCTGATATTTTTCTGAGATCTAACCAAAAGCCTCCCCCTTGCCCCTTTAATTTTGGGTTGCAATGTCTTCTGTGACGGGGTCACTATCCTTTATTTAGGAGATTGGGGGGCCATTAACTCCTCACCACCCATCCCAGAGAGCTGCCCACCTTTCTTGTCTTGTCTTGGTATGACTCCCATGTACGCTTCCCAGTAGGAAACCCCCTCGTGGCACAGAAGTCTTGGCTGTGTTTTTTTGGTGTGGTGAGGACTGAGCTGCAAGCAGTCATGTTGGAGGTCCATCCACTAGTGGAGAAGCGTGGGGCAAAGGCAAACCTTTTGCTGGAAATTAACGCCAGCTCTGAAAAGTGGGGATCCTGAGCAGGAAATAGCAAGCCCATGTGCTCATAAAAAACTAAAAGCAATTATAAAATTACCTTGTGTATTAGTTTCCTAGGGCTGCAATTACCACAAATTACCCCAAACTGGGTGACTTAAAACGGAAACTTTGGGCCGGCCCGGTGGCGCACTGGAGAGTGCGCCGCTTGAGAGCGTGGAGGCGCTCCCGCCGAGGGTTCGGATCCCATGTGGAGACCGGTTCCCG
>NW_007731562.1:28642-35813 GCF_000696425.1 Galeopterus variegatus
AAAAAAAAACACTGCTTCTCAACCGGGAGTGATTTTGTCCCTGCAGGGACATTTGGCGATGTCTGGAGGCATTTTTGGTTGTCCTGACTGAGTGGGTGTTGCTGGCATCTAGAGATTGGAGATGTCACTGAATGTCCTACAATGCACAGGACAGCCCTTCACAGCAAAGAATCAACCAGCCCCAAACATCAGTAGTGCCAAGGTCGAGAAGCCCTGATCGAGCACACGGAAAATCTCTTTAAAACCACACTTTGATGGTGTTTTTCTCCTGCTCAAATGGCTGCACATTATCTTTGAGAATTCAAACTCCTTGGCCTTTCACACCTCCCAGAACTTTCCCCTGGGTCCCCTTCCAGCCTCCTCTCACCATTCCCCAGCATGAACCCTCCTGAGCGGCATATGCACCACTCAAGCCCTCTCAGCCCACCCTACTCTGAAAATGCTTCCTTCCAGGTTCATCTCTCAGCCCCAGACCTTGCCTGTCCTTCAAGGAGGCTCCACCTCCTTCCAGAAACTCTCAGTCTCAAGTGGCATCCCTCCCCCCCGCAGCACGCCAGCCACGTGGGTCTCCTCACTATCCCGCTAATACTCGTACAAGCTCTTCCTCACCTCTCTGCTCCTGCCTCACATGATGGCTGCTTCATATCATTTAGGTTTCAGCTTAAGTGCCATCTCCTCAGAAAGACCCCCAGGACTTCCTCTTTGTGCCCCAAGTTCTCCGGCCTCACTCTGGCTCCTTCGTTATTCTCATCACTATAGAGTATCCTGTCTGTTCATATGCTTAACTTACTGCTTTCCTGCCTTTTTTCTCACGCTAGAATGTCCATGCTGGCGACAGGGACCTTGCCCAGCTTGTTCATCAAACCAAGCTTGCTGTGGTTTGAATGTCTCCGCAAGCTCATGTAAGAACTTAACCCCCAATATGGTGGTGAAAGGTGGGGCCTTTAAGAAGTGACTGCATTGCAAGGACTGTGCCCTCATGAGTGGATTGATCCATTCACGGAGTAATGGGTGTGGTTCTGGTGGCTTTATAAGGAGAGCAAGTGAGGAGATTAACTCTCTTGCTCAGCCTGTTCTCACCATGTATTACCTTGAGTTGTTCGTAGAGAGTCACCCCACCAGGAAGGAGGCCCTCACCAGGTGTGTTCCTCACACTTTGGACTTCCCAGCCTCCAAAACTGTAAGAAATAAATTTCATTTCTTTATAAATTACCCAGTTTCAGGTATTCTGTTACAAGCAAAGAAATGGACTAATACACAGCCCTTTCACAATACTGAGAGTCTGACTCAAAAGAAGTGTTCAATAAACATTTGTTAGGTTAATGAATGAATAAACGAGTACCCTAGCTCCTACGCAGGCATTTTGTTATTGAACTCTTGGGGTGTGTCTCTCTCACTCCCAAGAGCAGAGGTGCCCTGCCCCCTAGTACAGCGTTATGCAGTGGGCAGGTATCCAGTAATTATGCATTGGATAAATAAGAGCCTGCCATGAATTTAATATCTACAGAGCTTACATTCTAATATTTCTAGGTTCAGACTCCACAGCGAGCCTGATTCATAGTTAATTCTAAACGGATGATGGTGGAAGTAGGAAGCAGAATTCTGTCTGATTAGGTAAATTACCTGGTAGGTGCTGCACTCTGATGAAGACTTCAAAATTGCTACACTTCTACTGTTTTAAGGCACTATAATACCTCGTTTATTATCTCTGGGCTTTATACTCTCTCAAGGACTAAATATCCATTGGTCTGTTTATCAAAAACTATCCAGTTCCTTGCTCTGCAAAGAGCTGGCAGACAGCCTCTCCACTCAAATTGGATTTTCCTCCCCAGGGGCAGTTGTAAAGGAGAACTGTCACTGTACTTTGAGGGCATTTTGCCATCATTTCCTCCAGTCACCTGTGGCAGGGAGGCTGTTTCTTGATACTTCTTATCTTCTTTCATGGCAGAATTTTTAGCTGGGACAGAGCCACCCAGTGAGAGACCACACTTCCCAGATGTCTTGGTCCTTAGGCACGGCCATGTGTGTGCAGCTTCCCAGTCACACAGTTGAAAGACAAGTGCTTTCCCTTCTTTCCTTCTTGTGGCTTAAATGTGGATGTGGCGGTGTCCAGCATGCAGCTGAGGCAGTGTCTAAAGATGGCAGGACAACAAGGGGGAAGGCAATGGGGTCAACCACAGCACAGCGGCCATGCAACCCTGATGGGTCAGAAGGCTCCACGAGAGAGAATTTTCTGTCTTGTTTAACTGTTATTTGGAGTCTTATTTAAAAAGATGACCATATAGCCTCACGCTTTCCTCCCTTCCCCACTGAGAGTCAGCAGTACCACCTCCATTTTGCCAAAGTGAAGTAAAGAAGGGGCGTGCCCACACTCCTCAGCAAGCTCGGCGCACTCCTCCACGTTGAGCCGGTGTCCTCTAGCACGTCTCCCTCAGCCTCCTCTGCCACCCACGCTCCTCTTCACTGGCCTCTCTTGGCCTTCTCTCGGCTCCAAACTTGATCTTGCCCATGGGCACTAATCAGGCTGCACAACATGATCTGAATATTTTGCAGACATGGCTATTTGGGGATATTTTAATATGGATATTTTGAGAGACCCCAAGCAGGTTATCTCCTACCAGCAATACTTTCTACATTCCGCATGGAACTTGCCCCACTCCGTTTTCTCAGCTTTCCCTGAAGTTTCATCTTCTGGCACCAAGACAGAAGCACAGTTCCTTCCTTCAACCTTATAGATGCCTCCAGAATGTGCAATCTGAGCTTGTGACTGTGGATTGCTTTCAGGTTATTAGAGAACGACTCCTTCTTTGTCACTCCAACATAGTCAAAATACACTTTTGAGCAATGCAGCATAGAAAATGACATGGGACGGTGGGAAGAGCCCAGCACTTGGCCTGAGATGATCTGGGCTCAAATCCCAGCTTCGCCTTTGAGAAGGCCGTCTGCACTCTGAGGATAATAACTCCCATCCCCACTCACAGGGTTATTGTGAAGATCAATGTGATCATTTACATGAAAATGCTTCGCAAACTATGCAGCATTTTATTCTCATGTCAGCTGCTATTTCACAAGTCTTAGCATATTCTGGACTCCAGCTTTCCCTGACACTAATATACAGATTCCTGCTATTCTTTTGTGACACCCTTCACTATGTGCCCCTCCTTCCCTCTTTTGTTTGTGTTCATTTAGATCTGAGCTACACTGGCCTTCCCTCACCACCACGCTGCTTCCTTTAAATGCCTCTCCCTTTTCTTCCTTGTTGTGATTTTCTGTAATGGTACAGATAGGGTGTCATTTTAAGCTTTGCAACCTCCCTGGGACCTTTCAGAGTCATCCTCCAATCCAAATCCTAGACAGTCCCTTATTCCATTTTACCAACTTGGACAATCAGAAAGCTCCTTTCAATCCAGATCAAAATTGTCTCTCTCAGGCTGGTGTCAAGTAAAGATTAGTCTAGTCCTCAGCTTTTCCATGAAATCTATCCCATTTGGTGGTGGCCCTGGAAAAACTATATGCAAGCCCAGGTGGTCAGAGTTCCCCTTGAGGGTTTGATATGGGGGTTCAGAGCCTCCACAGCTATTTACCTGGAAATTCATCCTCACACTGCAAAGTTTTCTTAGCTCTCTCAGACCTTCCCTGAAACAGGCCTAGTCAATCCAAGAAGCCTTGCTCCACCTGGCTTTGCTGGCTGCCATGTCTCTGTTCACCCGCCACCACCACAGAGCACGACCTCAGTCTACCAGGCAGCTTGCAGCATGCTGGGGCAAGCTGGGAGCCAGTTGACACCTGGTCTGGGAGGCAGGTCTTTTCTCCCAGGACCTGCCAGAGACAGCTTTAGCATGAGCTTCCCTTCTTCATCCAGGCAGGCCACTACTGACCCAGCAGCATTAGTGCTCTCTGTGTTCCTAACCATCACAGAGGGCTTTGCATCGAACACAGGAGTCAGAGCAGGGGTGTCATAATCCTCCACTTGCAAAGTTCCAGTGGTTGCCAGATGACATCATTGGTGGGGACTGGGGAGAATTCCTAAGGCAGACAAGCAAGGAGAAGCTGTGGATTAACCAGGAGTTTAAGTACAAACATGTGAAAAGTCAAGCATATGGAAAGGAAATTAGCATCACTTTTTCTCCACTTCAGTTGAAGAGGTCGCTGGGTAACTGCAGTTCAGATGCAGCTTCTTCACTGGAGTGTCTTGCTGCCAGTGACAATGAACAGGGAAGCTGGAGGGAGGGATGACACGCTGGGGTGTTGAGAGGACCAGGGGGCAGCCTCGTGATGCCAGCGGGAACACTATGGAAGCAGCCCCTTCCAAGCTGTGGGCAGCACGCTGGGGACGCAGCACGTCTCAGCTGTGGTCCTTATCCCAGTATCCACAGCTTCCCTCCCTGGCCAAGGCTTTATGGTCCCCGGAAAAACAAACATACCTAAAGAGCAGCCCATTAAAAAGGATGTGGCCCCTGAGCGACGAGCCTAAATACAGCGGAGCTGTGGCTGCAGCCAGCTCTCAGCTTCTGACCTTTGCTTGGCCAAGCGACAGCACCTTTCTCTGGAGTGACTTATGAGGAATCCCAGAGGGTGTGCCTGTGTCTTCAAAGACGGGGAAGCCATTTGGTTACTGTGCAGGAATGCGTCTTTTTTTTTTTTTTTTAGCTTTAATTCATTTTACCCATCCTCCATGGTCATTACCAAATGTCACTGAATCCCCCATGTGAGACAGAAACAACTATTGTTTGCTTGGAACACAGGTTCGTTTATATGCTGGAATATGACACATCTTACAAACAACAAATCGAGAAGCATTCTAAAAAAATAAGCACTGGCAAGAAAGAAAGTGCATCTCTATACTGTCCAAAATACTCAATGGGGAAATACTGTCATTTTCACTTGCTGCCATCAAAGCCATTAATAGATCTCATTTTTTAAATTATGAGTACTTCTTTAAAATGTGTGTCCTTTAGGTTCTGGCAATTAAAGCCAGAGGGTTTTGTTGCTGTTTGGTTATGATTTCAGAACTGTTTAAGGATTTTCTTGGAGTTATTTAAGAAAGTAAAAAAGTGTGTCCTTTTATTTATTTTTTTTTTTTTTTTGGTTTTATGGAAATATTGACCCATCAGGATTTACTTAAATCCTACTTGCTTACGGGCCTCCAAAGACAAAGCTATATCCATGGCAACCACAGGCCACCCAGCAGAAGAGAGAACACATCCAGACACAGAGCATAATAGCTGTGTTTACTGATGACTAAGATCTTGAAAGCACTACTGTACATTCCGACTCCCAGCTCAGGGCAGGACTCCAGCCTGTCCCCATCCTCCAGGTCCAGCATCTATAATCAAAGCCACAGAAAGAGAGAGAAGCCTTTTGCCCGTCCCTTGGCGGCTGCTCCCTGGAGGTGCAGGCAGTAGCACTTCTGGAGGCTTTGGATGGTCCTGCAGGAAATATATGCAGGGAGCTTCTGGAGCCCTCACAGCCCTGGGATTTCCCTGCCCAGCTCCAGCTGTGCACAGCTGCCCTCTGAGGCAGTCCAGCAAGAACAGCCTCCTGCTGAGGCCATGCTCTGGAGACAGGCCCTCAAGCCCTGAGAGGCACAGACAGCAAAAGCAGGCCCTGCTAGAGCACGTTAATGTCAAGTGTTTTGGAATTTGCCCTCTGACCCCTTCTTGCACCAGCATGCCTCGTTCCCTCAGTCTTTTCCACGTGCCAACGAAAACCTGGTGAACACACAAACCCAGGTAAGGAGCTGTGCACAGCAAGTGCCTCCCAGTGTTTCGACGCACAGACACAAAACGAGAACACATACCACTGTCATCAGACCACTCAACACGAACAATCACGCCTGGGACTTGGAAGAGCTCTGGGGCAGTCAGCCCAGCTGTCCCTCTGAAAGTAAGCATGCTCATCAGAGGAAGTACCAGAATGGAAAGAACTCTGGTCCAAAGGGCTTACATTTAAACCCAAAACCTACTGAGCCCTCCATGGGAAGATTTCAGTTGCCCAGGTCTGGGAGGCAGGGGCCGTGGGAGGTGGGGCCAGCAATCCCATCGACATGTGCCTAGACCCCCCAGGGATGCCCAGCCAATGAGAAGGGGCATCCCGATGGTGCTTAAACTGTGAAAGCCACTGCCAAGGGGAGGGCGAGGGGACAAAACCAGGAGCTTCATTTATAGCAGCCTAGGTTTTTATCTGTTTTTTGTCTGCCTTCTACATACATGTTTATTTGAATGTTTCAAAACCTCCACCAGTTAAAACAGTTTGAAAATCACAGCTTGAGAAAGGAAAAGGGGGAGCAGAGTAAGGGAGAGGAAGGAGTAAGAATACTAGCAGCATGCACGCACATTCATTAGACTATTTAATCATCCTCACGTCGACCTTGTCAGGCAGGCATTGCATTTTCCATCTTTACTTATTTATTTATTTATTTATTTATCTGTCTGTCTATCTATCTATCTATCTATCTATCTATCTATCTATCTATCTATCTATCTATCTATCTATCTATCTATCTATCTATCTATCTATCTATCTATCTATCTATCTATCTATCTATCTATCTATTTATTTATTGAGGTGAAGAAACTGGAATTTGAAGAAAATCCAGCATCTCCCCCAAGCTCACACATTGGTAGAGTCATCCCAAGTCATGTGTCAGGGCTCTGATCTCCCCTCCTCACTTTGTTTCTCTATAAAGCTAGTAGCTGTTTGCATATGATTGCAGACAGGAATAAAGGTAACATAAAGAAAGGTAACATGGATTGGGACAGCTCTGCCAAGAAATTCGAAGTATTTGGGGGCTGCTAATATCCCAGCAGGCTCCGGGTTGAAGCAGTTGCTGTGACTGAACCCCCAAGTGCCAGATTTATTCTAAATTCTAAAAGCTCCGTGCTGGACAGTGAGACTCCCTTTCTTGTCATCTGTGCCTGAGGTTGCTTTGTTTTAGATCTTGGTGCTTTAGAGACGGTTAGGCTGCTCCATTTTTTCCCATTACAGAGAGAGAACTTCGTAGAATTGCTAAGAAATGGAACCAGCTGTCTAAGTGCAGGGAATTGTCCACGACGTCCTTGTCAGGGAGGGGGCTGAGCTCAGGTTAGGAGGCCGAGGGAGAGGGATTCGCGACGGGCTCATTCAGAGCCCAGAGCCGTGCGCTGGGCAGCCACTCACCATGAGGAACCAG
>NW_007731562.1:36813-39153 GCF_000696425.1 Galeopterus variegatus
GGAAGGAGTAAGAATACTAGCAGCATGCACGCACATTCATTAGACTATTTAATCATCCTCACATTGACCTTGTCAGGTAGGCATTGCATTTTCCATCTTTACTTATTTATTTATTTATTTATTTATTTATTTATTTATTTATTTATTTATTTATTTATTTATCTGTCTATCTATCTATCTATCTATCTATTTATTTATTTATTGAGGTGAAGAAACTGGAATTTGAAGAAAATCCAGCATCTCCCCCAAGCTCACACATTGGTAGAGTCATCCCAAGTCATGTGTCAGGGCTCTGATCTCCCCTCCTCACTTTGTTTCTCTATAAAGCTAGTAGCTGTTTGCATATGATTGCAGACAGGAATAAAGGTAACATAAAGAAAGGTAACATGGATTGGGACAGCTCTGCCAAGAAATTCGAAGTATTTGGGGGCTGCTAATATCCCAGCAGGCTCCGGGTTGAAGCAGTTGCTGTGACTGAACCCCCAAGTGCCAGATTTATTCTAAATTCTAAAAGCTCCGTGCTGGACAGTGAGACTCCCTTTCTTGTCATCTGTGCCTGAGGTTGCTTTGTTTTAGATCTTGGTGCTTTAGAGACGGTTAGGCTGCTCCATTTTTTCCCATTACAGAGAGAGAACTTCGTAGAATTGCTAAGAAATGGAACCAGCTGTCTAAGTGCAGGGAATTGTCCACGACGTCCTTGTCAGGGAGGGGGCTGAGCTCAGGTTAGGAGGCCGAGGGAGAGGGATTCGCGACGGGCTCATTCAGAGCCCAGAGCCGTGCGCTGGGCAGCCACTCACCATGAGGAACCAGCTTTAGCGCTCAAAAAAGGCTGGTGCGAGGAGCCAAGCTTCTCTGACCAGACCTGCCGGCTTTTTTTAAATGTCAGCTGGTTGGGAATCTCGCAGAGAAGTTTGTCTAGCTGGAGCGTCCAGGGCGGACAGTCCAGGGAAGTTGCCTTGACCCAGTGCCACGCCTTCTGCTCACATATGGTCACTGAGCTCGCTTGACTGGCCAGTGGCTCATGGCCCAGGCAGAAGCTGGAGAACGAATCCACGACACGAACTCAGGAAAGTATCCTGCACTGGCTCAACTCAGCCTTGGGCAAAACAAGCAAGTGGTCAGTGGTGAGGAAGGAGCAGAGGACCACGGGTGCCCACCCCTGAATTCAGCCACAGTGCCAGGGACACACAGTTACACCTGGTCGTTTAAAACAAAACAACAAAGGCAATACAACTGCTGCTCTCTCTGTCTGCTGATGGAGCAGTGGAGCCCTGGGTGCTCTCTTCCAGGCCCTCTGCATCCTACCCACCCCTCCTCCCAAGCCAGTCACCCTCATTCACCAGCAGTGTCACTTTACCTCTGCGTCGTGCATGAGAATGTCGGCAAATTGTTGTAGGGGAGATATTGAATCTACACAGTCCATAGGCTCCTTATGTTTATCGTCCTCACTTGGCTTTTATTAGCTTTCTGTTTTGAAATAATTCTGGACTCAAAAGAAGTTGCAAAACACTTAAATTTTTATCTGAGAGAAGAGCTGTGGTCTTCCTTGCTGTATCCTCCTTTCCTGTAAATCTCTTTACCCTCAGGGACACAGCCTCAGAAGAAAAGTGATCAAACTGAATAGGAAACTAGATATTTATGAACTCTTGGGGTTTTTCTTGGAGGCAGAATGATATTTTATATACATATACATAAACACATATGCATACACGAAGGTACTTCAAAAAGTTCATGGAAAAAATTAATTAAAAGATAATATGAATCCTGTGAATTCTTAGAACTTTCTAGACTTCATATATATATATAAAGTCATATATATACATAAAGTCTTCTCTCTCTCTGTCCCTCTTTCTTTCTCTCTATATATAAGAAGATCATATTTAAAAGGTAGAGAGCTCTCTCTAAATATCCAAGCTTTTAATTATGCTTTTATTACTGCTGATCCTAATACGGAATGAATTTCATTTCCCTTTTTATTATTTTATGTCATGTCTGATATTGCCCTCTTTCCAGCTTGTGAAAGTACCAATTGTTCTCAATATCAAAATTCATTTTGATAAATCTCTCCCCAGAGCCTACTGCTAAGGAATAGTGGATCAAAACTCCACCTTACAAGAATTTAAAAAACAAAACCAAAAACCACCTTGATTTTGTTTGCAAAAGAGCAATAAGGAAAGGCAGCACTCTGATAAGAGGGAAGTTACCCAGATGGAAAAGATCTAATGGGATCTAGGTTGTGTGCTTTAAAAAATCTTCAAACTCGGGCCAGCCCGGTGGCACACTGCTACAGTGCGCCGCTTGGGAGCGCAGTGGCGCTCCCGCCCGAGGGTTCGGATCCCA
>NW_007731562.1:40060-56164 GCF_000696425.1 Galeopterus variegatus
GAGCACATGACAGGACCTTTCTCACCACACAGACTCTGGAGACGGATGGATTTATTTCAGGGAAAAAAAAAGTTCCTGATTATAAATGCAATTATACTTGTATACTCATTTCAAAAAAGTTGAAAAATTAAAATAAGTATGAGGGAGGCAGAGAATCAAGATGGCAGAATATACAGTCCCCAGCCTCACTCTCTCCCACAATCAACCAATTTACAACTATTAAAAAGCAACGACAGCCAAGCTGGGGCCACCAGAGCTCAGGGGAAGAGAAGGAGGCCTACGGAGTTCACGAAGGCAGGAGAAGCTGGGATGAAAGTAAGAAGCTCTGACCATCTTGAGCCCTGGCCACTTCAAGGCTGGCCCTGGTGAGCACATGGAGCAAGAGCTGGCAAAAGCCACAGCTGTGCCCTTTGTGTGAAGTTGCTTGGAGACTGCAGGGGAGAGAAGGGCTTTGGTGGCCCCCAGGCCAGCAAACCAACTTATAGGGTTCCTGTGGACCCACATATGAGTGAGGGGCCACAGACAGTTGAAAAAAGGAGCCACTCAGAGGCCAGTGAGTCATCGCAAGGGACTGGAGCATGGCCTGCCACATGGGAACTGTTTAGAGTGTGGGGGGTGGGGGATACGGGCCCACCTGGGGAACACTGGGGCACAGCGAGGACAGCTGATCTGCCCTACAATCAGCGCAGGCCCACTCAGTGTAGACTGGTCAGGAATATAGAACTGCAGGGGGTGCACTTTGCTGAGAAGACTCAGGCCCAGACCAGAGTTTCCACACAACCCAGGTGTATCAGACCAAAGACCCAGAAATGCTTACAAGGTCAACAATTAAAACCTGAGCTGCACAAGAAGCCTTCCCCAGAGAATCAGCAGCAAAGCAGCAATTTAGCTCAACCACAGGGCTCCAGTGCTGGTCCCCACAGGNCAGGAAGTTCCCCCATTTTAGAAGTAAGCAAAGGACAACAAATTAGTTCCAGTGCAGGGTTCAAGTGGTGGGGGTAGTTAATAATCCATCACAGAACTGAATGACAAAACAAAAAACCCACAGATGAGAGACAAAATTCTGACATTAACCAGTAAAGGCCTAACACCATCAAAGAACACCTATGAAACCTAGAAGAGCCAGAAGCCCCCCAGGCTCCCAAGCCAGGATGAGGGGGGTCCATGGGCCTCAGCCAAGCCCCCATCCCTGTTTCCCTATCCCCACTCCCTCCTCCTTCACTCCCACTGCTCCACCACAGCTTAGAATGTAAAATAATAATGATAATGATTTTTTTTTTTAAATAATAAGTATAAGGAAAAAAATAAAATCACTTGTAATTTTACCATCTAGAAATTGTTAACATTTTGGTATATTTCCTTCCTGTTTTTACACATGTGTTTCCTTATGTACACATATTAACAGGTAACACAAAGTTGGACTCAAACTGTAAATACAGTTTAGGGTTGTAAAGCTAGGGCTTACAGACCCCTCGAGTCTGTTGCACAGATTGGGTTACAAACCCTCCATACGCAGGCCTGTGAGCTAGGAATAGAAAAAAAAGGTTCTAGGAGCCGTCGGTATAGAAAAATGAGAGTTCTGAGCGTTCTGAGAAGCACTGTGGATCAGAGCTATTAGTCTTTTATACTTAAGTCCACAACCCTGGACACCTGGGTGCCCATACGCATTAAGTAGTAACAGGGAACACCTGAGGATATTTACAGCAAATGCTCAGCAAGGTTCTGAACATCCAAGGGGCCCTGACATTTTCCTATTTTTCCCAACAAGGGTCCTGCTTTTTTTGGTGTCATTAAATAACTTAGCTATAAATAATAGCGGCTGTACAAAACTTGAGCATGTGGAAGTATTATTTGTTGATTCTCCTTTTGCAGGTCCTTTTTAACTTTTCAAATATTTTAAATTATAAATGATGCTATAAGGAAAAACATCCTTGTTCATAACACTACATCTTTGTCCTTCTTTGATACTTGATGTATCAAAGATGTAGATTTCTAGAAGTAGAATTACCAGCTGAAAAGAAGAAACATCTATGGCTCTTGATATATGTTATATGCTAAATAGTTTTCCATGAAATTTGTAGCACTCCACCTTCCCAGTGTGTACCACAATCACACACAAACAAAGAGCATGCGGGAAGCTATGTGCCAACATTAAGGTGCCCAGTTTACAAAATTATTACAGGTCTTTGGGGAGTCAGGGTCTTTGACTGATCCCTCACATAATGTAGCAAGATCAGGTGGGATTGGAAATTTTTCAGATTTTATTGTCCAACACTTATGAAAAATAGCCTAAGAAGCACCCCCGAGCCCCTGCTAGCTTATACAGTACCTTTGCACAAATTAGAAAAAGTCACACCATCCTCAAGACACTTTACTGCCATCTGCCAGAAAAGGATCATAATAAATATCAAATTCATGATGACTACAGTGGAACGGAGGCCCTGTGAGCCACGGCACAGACTTGGTGCTCTCAAGATGGCTGCCTCCGCAGATCGAGATCTTTCTATACTAAGTTGGTCTCTAGCCCTGACATTTTCCTATTTTTCCCAACAAGGGTCCTGCTTTTTTTGGTGTCATTAAATAACCTTAGCTATAAATAATACCGGCTGTACAAAACTCCAGCATGTGGAAGTATTATTTGTTGATTCTCCTTTTGCAGGTCCTTTTTAACTTTTCAAATATTTTAAATTATAAATGATGCTATAAGGAAAAACATCCTTGTTCATAACACTACATCTTTGTCCTTCTTTGATACTTGATGTATCAAAGATGTAGATTTCTAGAAGTAGAATTACCAGCTGAAAAGAAGAAACATCTATGGCTCTTGATATATGTTATATGCTAAATAGTTTTCCATGAAATTTGTAGCACTCCACCTTCCCAGTGTGTACCACAATCACACACAAACAAAGAGCATGCGGGAAGCTATGTGCCAACATTAAGGTGCCCAGTTTACAAAATTATTACAGGTCTTTGGGGAGTCAGGGTCTTTGACTGATCCCTCACATAATGTAGCAAGATCAGGTGGGATTGGAAATTTTTCAGATTTTATTGTCCAACACTTATGAAAAATAGCCTAAGAAGCACCCCCGAGCCCCTGCTAGCTTATACAGTACCTTTGCACAAATTAGAAAAAGTCACACCATCCTCAAGACACTTTACTGCCATCTGCCAGAAAAGGATCATAATAAATATCAAATTCATGATGACTACAGTGGAACGGAGGCCCTGTGAGCCACGGCACAGACTTGGTGCTCTCAAGATGGCTGCCTCCGCAGATCGAGATCTTTCTATACTAAGTTGGTCTCTATCACTGCAGGCCAGATACACAACAGAACCTCTTGCAGCTGCCGGCACACACGCTCAGTCCCACTCCTCTCTCCACCACCGGCTGCAGTTCACCAAAAACCCCTAAGGTTCCTGCTTGCCTGCAAATTGCAATCACCCCCATAGGTGCTCCAGCCTGTATTTCTTGCCCTGTCAGGCTGCTCCACTTAGATATCCCAGCAGTGCCTGAGATTTGTCAGAGGAGACAAATCTCATTCTCTCTGTCCCACTTCTCTGTCTCTCTGGGGATGCTTATCATCTTGGGGTTGTCAACAGATCATCCCCTCCCTTCATGCCCCACCACTGAGCTGTTGCCAAATTCTGATTATTCTTCCTTCACCTCCTTTAGTGCATCGCTCTCTTACCTCCCTTGAATCCATTAACCCCAATCAGGACATTAATGAGCACAGGTTATGGAAAATTACTCCAGCTTCTGATCACTGTCAGGTTCACTGCTCCTACCTAGGACGCAATAGAGATATTTGACACTTCCCACTCCCCCCACCCCACCCCCAGCCCTAGAGCTTAGAATGGAAAACAGCACTAGAAGGAGAGGCACCTAGAGGCAGGAAATAAATGGTGGGGCCACTGCCTTTGCAAATAGACTTGCTAAGTTTATGCACCATGAGAAAGTCAGGGTAGCAGGTTCTGCGGCTAGACTGGTTGCAGATGAGGAGCCAGCATAGCTAAAACCCACTGAGGGGCTCCCTTATAACAACAATGTGAGCTCCCCAGGTCCACTGTCAAATGCTGCAAGATCCTGACAGGCCCCCATTTGCTGCACACAGCAGCATTCCAGTTCTTTAACTTTGCTTTGGAGTTTCCAGTGGAAATGCTAATACAGGTGTCATCCCTCAAATTAACCTGCAGTTGTGATGTGGCAGAAATGCCCAGCAGCCGACACACCCCAAGAATCCACTGTTTCCATGTTAAGACTGAAAGCTTGTTGCTGTGAGACAGCCAGGCACACAGTGTAGGCCTCAGATAAAACCTGCTATTCCTCCCTGTCCGTCCTCGCCCCTCTTTTTTGGAACTTCCCTGTAGAAAGTCTAGAGAAAAATATGGGAGAGAGGCCACAGCCAGCATATCCAAGGTTTTCCTTGAACTGCTGCTCTGAGCACCTACCTATCTTTTGGCAAACAGTTTGTGGCAATAACCAATTCTCTCTCCTCCATCCACTGAGAAGAAAACTGGAAGAAATGATGGGTAGTAAAGAATTTGGCTTTGCTCAAAAAGAGATCTGGCCTTTGCCCTGGGCTTCTGGGAAGTAATCTACATCTTACCTAATAGGAGTGTCTTTTAGGGCAGGGGCTGGCCATACCCAATAGTCTTAGGATGGGAGGTGGCCATGCCAATAAGATCAACCATGTGACTTAGAGTGGGGTCTTTGGGTCACATGGTATCAGTCAACCCAGAGACTGAGTTCAAACACATGGGCAATCAATCAATTATGCCTACATAATGAAGCCCCATGAAAAACTCTGGACAGCATAGTTCAGGTGAGCCAAAGTTCAGACTGGCAATACTCCAAGTATAGTGTCACACATCAATGCCAGGGGGGTAACACATCCTGACTCCAGGGGGAGAGGGAACAACAGAAGTTTCACATTTGGTGAAACTTGGTGGCTTGGTGGCACATTTGGTGGCTTTTTGTAATGGAGACCTAAGGTGTTCAAGTCAATAAAGTCCTTGTCCTGCTTGTGTGTTCCTTCAATACGTGTTTCTTAAGTATTTAACTATGTGCAGGGCACTGGCCCTGACAAGCGTGTTACATGCAATAAGAGGAAAATGTGCAGAGAAAGCATCTCACCCATGGTCACAGGGCAGGAGAGACTTTGGAAGAGATGACTTCTAAGCTATGACCTAACTTGAGAAACGAGTAAATATCAGGAAAGAGGTACCCGTGATGCTAAGAGGAATCAGAAGAGATCAGCATCAGCGGCAGAGGTAAGGGCAGCTACATAAAGGACATGACATTTGAACTGAGCCTTAAATCCTGGATGAGATGCAGGTTTTCAGAGAAGGGCATAACAGCGTTTCAAGTAGAGGAACAGTTGAGCAAAGGCCAGATACAGGAAACAGTGTGAAATTAACCAGAAATGAGTGCATAACGGGCAGGAGAATGAGACAAAAAAGATGGGTGACATAGGGTTAGGGAAACAGCATGGTGCCTATTCCAATAGTCCAGGGAGCAAGACCATCGGAAGCAGCACAGAGGCAGGAGAAATAACAGACAAAAACATATGTGAGTGCAATTGTAGAGGTAGAAATAATAAGATTTAATGTTGTGATTAGACAGGGTGGGAGTAGAAGAGAAAGAGGAACTAGACAGGACGATTATGACGATGATGATGACAGTGATGGCAACATTGCTTGGCCTTAAACCAGCCGAGCACTTTATATGCATGATCTCATTGAATCTTCACCATCCTATGAAGTAGGTCGTATTATTACCTCCATTTTAGAGTCAAGGAAACTGAGGGACAGTGAGATGAAATAATCTACTCAAGGAGAATGTAGATGATGCAAAGATTAAGAATCCAGGCAGAGGAGACTTGGGAAGGAGGAGGAGGTCACTTTTGCATGTACTGAGTTTAAGTCTCCTGTTTGCGCGGAGCTGAGCCCCCAACTGCGGTTTGAATGCATCCCTGCAAGACAGGAATAATTTTACCTACATTTTCCTACTGAGTACACAACAAAGTACAAAATCCCAACTTTCTTAAATCAGAATAGATTATCTCGAATGCTCCCCCCTCCACCACGGCTGTCACTCTGTGACAAAAGGAAATTAGATTCATCTGATAAGCTCTGTTTTTCACAAAGTAATGTGGGATGATTATCCAGTACCCTGTGGTCTTCTAGGTGTTTGCAAATTGATTTTTTGATTATTTGTTCCAGTGATTTTCCAAGTATTCAGTGTTTTTCCAAGTTATTCAGCTTTATAATTTGCCTTCTCTTTCCTGTATTAGTATGAAGTTTTAATGTTGCAATTACTTAAGATATTTTTGCAGGCAGCATCAGACATACTCTGAGGGAACATACATACAAATCTATATGACTATAAATACATTTGTTGAGGGGCATAAAGTAATCTTCATGCAGGACCCCTCAGAAAGTAGGACAGCATGCAAAAATGGAAACATACTGAGAACATATGGTTAGTTCGAATACCCCAAATAAGTCTCTAGAACTGTTTATATGATAAATTAAAAAAACTTCAAACAGAAAAATTACTACTGTGTTCATATAACTATACTGTGAATACTAACCTAAAGCAAGATGCAAAATAATTTTTTTAATTTATCTTTTCTACACTCAACCCCCCTCCCTGAAGCCAAGATTTGGAGGAAGTGATGTCTGACTAAGACATGGTGCAGGAATTCAATTTTTTGTAGATACAATCTAAAGTCCAATACTAGAGAGTCAGAGGAATGAAACCTCAGAATAGATGTTTCATGGGTAAAATGAGAGGCTCAATTAAAAGACTGCTAAGGGCTTTTTAAGCTCAAAAATTATGAGGATGATTAATGAAAACTATGGAAAAATGTTTTGCAAAATGCAAGGCCATAGAAATGCCAAATATAACTTAAGTAACCGTCTCTCCAGAAGGTCAAACTCTTTCATTTAGAATAGATGTTTCATGGGTAAAATGAGAGGCTCAATTAAAAGACTGCTAAGGGCTTTTTAAACTCAAAAATTATGAGGATGATTAATGAAAACTATGGAAAAATGTTTTGCAAAATGCAAGGCCATAGAAATGCCAAATATAACTTAAGTAACCATCTCTCCAGAAGGTCAAACTCTTTCATTCTATTCAGTTCCAGTCTTTGGAAGTATCTACTATGCTCTGAGTTCACTTAAATATCCCAGGCATCTAAAGAAAGCTTTTGTCAAGTTCATGAGGCCAAAAATCTATTTTGTGAAAATGAATGCTTAGTAGGATGAGTAGATTTGACAGCCTTCCTATGAATGGAACTCGCCTGCCAGCTGAAAGCACCTTATAAAGCAAAGAAAAAAAGTCATTGCTCCTGACTGGCAGCCCTAGCCATGGGCTACCCTCCTGCTTTTGCCCTAACTTAGGTCCAGGAGCCATGAGGACTGACTTATCCCTTGTTTCCCTGAACCCTAAAAATAACCTAAAGAGTCCCTATATTAAACACCATGCTAAGAATATGTCATCAGTTACAGGGCTCCTAGCTGATACAGGGATAATAATATTATCTAATAACAAAATAAGGTCTAAATTGAAAAAGGTATTCAAAGCATTTAGCCTGATTCATAGTAAGAGCTCAAAGACTATTACCTGTTATTATTACTACTAGGATTTTTATTTTCCTACCAATTCTGCCCTACTTGGTTCAGCAAATACAGATTACCTGCTGATTGATAAGTTTCTCCTCTAAGCTCTTTCTTAGGAATTTGGAATAAGCATATATTTAACCTCGTATTTCTCACGAAGGATATTTGTTTTTGTGTCCATTAAAATCCCAGACAACTTTTAAAAAGACAGCAAACTTCATACAAAGTCGTATGGACTCCAAATCATTTTCACAGTCATTTCTCAGTGTTAATGGCAGTCTGGGAACAAATTGGGAAATCTTCAAAGAGTTCAACACTAGTGGGGAAAAAATGTAGTTTCTAAACCGCCTCGAGGTTTTCCCTGATGGCACGTGTTGGGAGAGGTCAGCGGGGTAACCAACGGTAGAGAGGATGCATTTATTTGGGTAACAGGTGGACACTGTCTTGTCACACAGCAATTCTAAGATTTCTAATTCTAGTTGAGCACATCATGAATGGTTTTTTGTTTGTTTGTTTGTTTGTTTGTTTTTAATTTTTAACAGAATGTGTCAAATAAATACGTTAGGGAAATGTGAAGAAAGTGTTGTGGTTTTCTTGTTTGTTTGGGGGGTTTATTTTGTCTTTTTTTCTCCCCTGCCATCGTGTCGCTGGAATAACCTAATTTTTTTTCCCTTTTTTGCCGCTAAACAGCTATTTAGCGCGCTCTTTGAATCGTGAACCCTGGAGACTGTACAACTGAACTGCGCTGCTCTTAGTAATATGTCTTTTCTGGAAATCTTGCTGTCCTCGGAGGAGTGGCTTTAGGCAACTTAAAAGCCCTGTCATATCTTAAAGTCGCGCGCTTCCGTCAATCAAAGGTGGGTACTTTTTGTCCATTTGCTCCATATCCACAGTAGAAGAAAAAAATCCCGGCAGAAACCCCTGCACTTCAGCCGCGACCGCTCGTCCCCGCCTCGCCTCCCTCCGCCCTGCTCCCTGACTTCCAGGGCCAAGTGCACCCGCCGCGAGCTGCCTCCCTCCAGTCCGCCGCCCCGGCCCGGTGGCCTCGACCTCACACCCGCTCGCGGTGTAGGTCCCGCTTCCCTTCGGCCGCAATCTGCGTCGGGGGCTCTGAAATGGGGTTACGGCTTTTTGTAAAACTCGTCTTCCTCGTGTAAGAGGATCTCAGCTAACGTTTAGTTCGATTTTCTAAGAAAAGACACTGGCGTTCCCACACCGGGAGTCGAACCCGGGCCGCCTGGGTGAAAACCAGGAATCCTAACCGCTAGACCATGTGGGAGACGACAAGTACACCGCCAAACCCCGGCAAATTGAGTCTTCCGAAGAGCTTCCGCCCGCCCTGCCTCGCCCAGCCACTGGTGTCAAATGTGTTTCTGCGCCTGCGCATATGCCGTAGCTGTTTAACCCCTACTGGTCCGCGCTCTATTCCTTTCCTGGCAGAGGGACCTTGAATCTCTCTGTTCTGTCTCCACTCGCTACTTTGTGATCTCATTCATTCTCCTGGTCCTAGATACACACCGTGTGGACCCCGATGTAGACACTAGATTGGACGAGTCATTGTTCAGAACTCCTCCCAAGAACTCCTGCAAAGGACCAAAGGGCTGGCGTTTGAATGTTAGAGGATCGTTAAGAAGCGAGGACCGTGGGGAGCCACAAAACCGCACCCGGGAGGCCGAACTGGGACTGGCCGTGTCCCTGACCGGGAGGCTGTCCCTCCCCTCTCTGCACGGGTCAAAGCTGGCCGCAGGCACCGTCCTGTCCCCAGAAAGTTGATCCTTTCCTCTGAAGAAACAGAAACAGGAATGAGGACTGCCTGGAAACGTGGAACATTCCAGGTTCTGTTGACTCAAAGTCTACTGGCAGAATTTGTGTCACTGAACGCAGGCAGTCGTGGTCTGTAAACGTAGCTTATAAAACTGGAGAAAGTCCTTTAGGGCAAGCATTCACGATGGATGGAAATTCCTCGTGGTTTCCAAGGCCCTTCTCGATTTGAAGCAGCATTTCATCGGGAGCAGGTTTAGCTTTACCCATCTGCTGTCTGGACTAGGGAAGTACAAAGGCAGTTATTCGGGATGGCCCGTGTGGGAGAGGTATGCTTCCAGGGTCCTCTTTGTGGTTTAAGCTGCACACAAGTTGTTTTTACTAGCGGCGGACACTTGGGAGCCCACTGAAAAGCTAAGATCCCTCCTCGGAGCTGCCCACTTGGCGCAGGGACTCAGAAGGGCCTCGCTGTCCCCTAACTGAAGCTCTCTGTAGGGCTTCAACTGTGACCTTCATCATGAAGAGCGGAGGGGAGGGAATAGACTTGAAATAGAACTATTGTGCCTTGCACTCATTACAAGCTCCCTAACAGGGAGTGAACATGATCCAGCGTAACTAAAATTTACTGTCGCTCTAAAGAAAAATTAGAAGCATTGACTGCAAACCTACTACGAGTGTGTGTCTCAGACCCATTCAAATATGTTTCCTCATTTAATCCTCACAGTATACCTATGAGGTAGGTTTATCTACATTTTAGGTGATTCTTCCTGTACTATCTTTGAACAGAATTTAATTTGTTTTTTAATCAGTGAAACAGCTGCTTTCCTTGACATCTGCTTTGGAACACCAAAGAAAACTCTTTAAAAACAAACCTCAGCAGCTATAGAATACCCTATTTAATTTGTTTTTTAATCAGTGAAACAGCTGCTTTCCTTGACGTCTGCTTTGGAACACCAAAGAAAACTCTTTAAAAACAAACCTCAGCAGCTATAGAATACCCTTACATCCACGGTTCTCAATTTGAGGGCCCAGGGATTTCATATGTACTTTACAGTTTTGTATTTCCATTGGATGATAATTCTTTTTAAAAAGTAACTTGCCAGTTTTAAAAATAAAATTTCTCAGTGTAACCCATACGTTGGACAAGCACCATCCTTGGGATGTAACCAAAATGCAAGTTTACTTTTGTCTCTCTCCCCAAACTGAAATTTGTTCTGTTTTTCCTCTTACCAGTGGATGAAAACTTGAGAAGTAACAGAAAGCCCTGTGGTCACTTTAAGTAATAAAACACAGTCCAGGACAATACACTATTCAACAACCCAGTGTTCATTCTAGGTAGTTGTCCCCAACACCCCCAGCTTGGGCATGATTTCAGGCTAGGAGCAGAGGTTTGCTGGATCAGGCTCCTACTGGCTCACAAGAGCCAATGGTGGGGTTTCTCTTAACTTTGTATTAAGTGATGTCACATTGGCAGCCTGAGATGACCACGCTGGGAGTATTCACACCACGAAATAGGCAAATGCTGCAGGGCAGGGCTTTTTTCCTTGGATTGCTGGTGTGCTGGTTAAATATTTATCACACCAAGTGTGATCCACTTGTCTCATTTCTTTCTTTGGCTTTCCTCCATTGAGGCTCCAGGGCCCTCCAAGACTGGAGTGTAGGGAGGGGGAGATAAAGGGAGATAGAAGTTCTTGCTCGATTGTTACTGTGCAAACTCAGCTTCCTGCTTCCTGAGCCCACACTTGTTTTAGGGCTGACTCTTTTTCTCAGCGGTACTCTGTGGCTTTGTCAGAGGCTTCCTTGCTTGGGCCCCTTGGACAGGGCCTTGCAGGGAGGCCAGCGGTGTCTGCAATTGTGGGCCTCAAACCAGTCATACCAGGATCACTGGTGGCTCTGTTCACCTGCAGATTCCCAGCCCACCCACCCAGGACTTCCAAATGAGACCATCCAGGAACAGGGCCTGGGAATCTCAATTCTAACAAGCACCCCAACCCACTGATGCCACTAGAGTTTCAGAACACTGAACTACTTAACTATAAATTCCCTTTGGTCTCTAAAAGCCCCTGATCCCTGAAGCAGTGTTTCCATCATTTCCCTCTCCTGCTCAAAAGCCTGTAAAAAAAAATGGCTTCTGGTTGTCTGTTGAATAAAATCTAAATTCCCTATCCAAGCTTTCCAGGCTTTCCATAATCCAGCCCTAACACGACCTGCTAATTTTATCCTCCCATTCCCCTCTCCAGAGAGGCCACGTCCCAGATCACCCGCCTGCTCTGTCCCACCTGTCCCTTTGCTCCACCTCGCTCTCAGGTCCTCCCAGTCACAAGACAGTCCCATTTCCTCTGAATCCAAAAGCACAGACCTTTAAAAAATGGTGATATAGGCTTATGTCTCGCTGCCCTTATTATTTAAGTTATTTAATAGGAAAGTTCATGAATAAAAATTAGATTCCATAATCCCCCTGGGAACCCAGTACTGCTCTCAATCATTCTGCCAAGCAGTCCTTCTTTTTATCTAACTTAAATACTTCCTACTGTACTTCTGTGTGAAAGCTGCCACCTTTTAACCACCAGCATGAACAAAATGTTCCTGGGAGAAGGGAAAAAAACACGAATTTTTGAAGTTTAGCCAGACCAGTAAGTGAGCTGCATTTCTTTAGTTCTGCACACACACAAAAAGCTTTCTTGTTGACACAAGGAACAGTTATTCCTGTTCCCATGTGTCTAAGGCTGACTCTCACTGGGCAGCTCTCCCATTTTATCCACCATTTGATACTGGAAAAAAGCCCCAAACATACTGTACTTGCCAGGCAATCTACATTAGCCAAAATGATGCAGGGTGTGATTCAGGTCCATGTTTGCCAGTCATTTAGGAGTTAGAATGGTTTCCATTTCAGTGGGCCCAGGAGTCATCTTTATTAAAAATAAGCACCAATTAAATTTCATTCTCTCAAGGAGAGCTCCGGCCAGCACGGACCCAGCCTATGGTGCAAAGTTAACCTCAAAGCTCTTCTGGGTACAGCACCTGCCCCTGCTGACCAGTCCATGTGAGTTCATCTGCATGGCCTAACACTAAGTTCAGTTTCTAAAATTGGGTTTGATCTCAGGAGGCCACTGGGATGACAGAGCTTCCTCAGGAGCTTGGTTAGATCATATAACTCTGCCCCTCACCTCTGTGCCAAATCTAGCAATTCCTACTTGTCCTCTGACTCAGTCCAAACATCCTTGAGCTCCCAAAGCTGGATTAGGGGCTCGATGTGTGGGCCCACCCCATCAGTTGTTGGGCTGGATATATTTCCCCTCTTCTCTCTCCACGGTAGGTTGTAAGCTCCCTGACAGCAGAGACTGTTGTATCCACAGCCTCTAGCACAGTGCATGGCACATGTAGTTACTGAATGAATCAATGTCTTAAAATATCTTTGTTTCTCAGTGACCCTCCTATAAAAGTCACTTTTCCCCTTAATCGGCATATAGCAAAATGGAACAATTCCTTAGCTAGGTAAAAATATCTCCACAGCATGGCATCTTTCTTTACACAGCACTCGGTACCTGTTTGAGTGATTGATCGCTTGAGTCATTCATTCATTTAATCATCAGTCAGTCAATCAGAGGAACTGTCTTGCTTTCCATCTAGCACATAAATAGCAAAGCAAACTAATAGAGTCTCAGAGGACCATAATTTTAATATTTGAGTAATTACAACATAGAACAGGAAACCACATCACTGTCTCCTAATACCCCTCACACACACACTTTTTTCCCCTTCCCTTCATCTGCTCTGATAGCACAAGATAGGGAGAGCTTTGCCAGACCATCGTCATACTCACTCCCACCTGCTTGCTCCTACCAGGGCTCAGACCTAGGATGAGGCAGGATTTTTGTTTTTCTGGAGGACAACACTTAGGAATTGTGAGTCCAGGTACGCCATGGCCTGGCATCTTGAAAGATTGCCCACCATTGTAGTTTCTTGTTCTGTGTTGCAGTTGCTCAAATACTGAAATTATGGCCATCTGAGACCCTGAGTTAATTTGCTTTCCCCTTAGGTGCTAGGTGGAAATCAAGTTGGGCCTTGTATGGGAAGTTAAAACTATCTCTGATTAATTTCTGGACTTCCCATCAGTAGTTCTGAGTTGAGTGAGTTTCTAAACTCATTTTCTTCTTTCCCTGGGAGATGATCTATCTCAATTATGATCAATAGATCCATGGCCAGGAATTACATCAAGTTCAATGTTCATCATGGCACCCAGTATATATTTGACAGCGATTGATATAAAAATAATAGCTATCACAATAGGATTCACTATGCTAGGAGTCAGGAGGGACAAAGAGGAGGCTTTGCATGCAACCAGAGGAGCTAGGATGTTGGGGACAGGATTCCACATCAAGTCTTACTTGCCACTTGATCTGTCCCTACCATGAACACAGAGTATTCCACAGCTCCAGAGTATTGAGTACCTGATGTGATAGAACATAGGGAAATACCAAGATTTCTCATCATTCAGATAGCAACATTTACTGACCATATGCTCTTCAAAGACCTGTGTTACCAACTAACTTACTGCTTCGCAAGAACAGAAAGGCAGCTTTGAACCAAACATCTGGAAGCTAGGACTTTCTGCAATGCACCTAATAAAGTTGCAAAAGGAAAATTCAAGGATAAATTGGAATTTCTCTTACAGTCAGTATATTATGATTTATTTTATACTACCATTAGGCATACATGAGTATTACCAAGACTTGTTAAATTAGGAAGCAGGGTTAGGGTTAGGGTTAGGGTTAGGTAGGTATTGCCCCAAACCTTCAAGCAAGTGTGATTTGGGGAGGGGGCCATTCACTAGAATATGTAATTGATTTCCAAGCAGCTGACAGACAGTTCCCTATCATTCCAAGCTATTAAATAATAATATCTTTCTTTGGAGCCACTCTCAGGATAATTTTATAAAGGGGACTGGGATGTACTACTAAGTACAGGTTCAGTCAACTACCAATTACTGGTCCAAGAGGAGCTGCATATCCCCTTAGCAATCCTTTAAAATTACAAAGCTGTTCAGACTACATCAGAACAGTGCACTCTCCCATTGCCTGTTCTATTGGAGACCATTTTCTTTCCATTCTGCCGACAAGGAAACAATCAACAGCATTTCTTAGTGACCCTCAAAAAGCGGGCATCCATTTGCATTGCTGTTAATCTATCTTTTCCCACTATTTCCCTGAGCAAAATGGAAAAATGTCCAGCAAGGGACAAACAATGCTTATGAAAGTAGAAGCAGAAATGCAAGGGGGCAGTTATGCAGCAGATGAATCAGAACCAGCAGCACCAATATTCCTATAGGTAAATGAAGGCCAACCAAATGAGAAAAGCAAAGGCTATTTATTCAGATCTTGCTATAGTAAGTGAGTCAGCCACCATCACTTGTGTTTTGGCAGTGACTCAAAGGCAGGCAAAAGAGTGGGAAAGCTTTAGAGTGGAAAAAAGGGAAGGCTTCAGGTGTGCCCTGATTAGGGAAGCTGGAGGTGGGTCAACTTTTAAGGGGGCATCCTACAGGATTGGTTAGGCAGGCATATTTGGTTTTCTCTGGTTGGTCCTAAATTGGAAACAGGGACAGAAATTAGGGAAGCTTTCAGTTATTGATCAAGTCCTGACCATTTGGAGCTGATTATTACAGAAGTTACTGTTTAGCTTCCTGAACTCAAAATAGTGGTCTGGTTTCCTATAAGTCGGGGACAGAAATTAGGGAAGCTTTCAGTTATTGATCAAGTCCTGACCATTTGGAGCTGACTATTACAGAAGTTACTGTTTAGCTTCCTGAACTCAAAATAGTGGTCTGGTTTCCTATAAGTCTGACTTATAACAGGCTGTCTTCCTGAGCTGTTTATTGTTGCTAAGGGCTTGGTTTCCTGGGCAGGTTGCTGCAGGTTGTGGGTCAGAGTTCTATTATTATATATGGGCTGGCCATTGTACATTTGTATACTCAATATTTCACTTCCAGGAAGGTCAGCAGTCTTCCCATAGCTGCAAAGCTCCTCTTCAGGACAAGACACAACCCAGCTTCCCCTCACTCCTTCCTTCCACTTGCCAGCCTGGGCCACTCATCTAAGGCCCAGCAAAACTGAATCTTCCCTTTATTTTTTTCTTCACTGTTAACATCCCTCCTACCTCACCGACTTGAGTAAGTTCTATGCTTTATATTTAAAAGCACTTTGAAATCAACTCCATATAGTCTCTGGTGATGGGCCCCCCAAAATGCTCCAGATCCCTTTTTCTTTCTACAGTGTTTACATGTCATTTATTTACAGGTGCAGGTACTTATATGTTAATAAATAACAGTCACTGTATCCATTTACCAAGACTATTGAGGACCTGGGATTGTTGAAGTCACATACAAAGAGGTGTTTAGTAAATGGTTCTGAATGATCAATGACCAAGCTATGCCTTAGCAAAACAGAGAGTAATTCCAGCCCGCCAGTCGAAAGAGTTTCAGATAATCCGGTTGGCCAGTTAGCTCAGTTGGTTAGAGTGTGATGCTGATAACACCAAGGTCTGGGGTTCAATCCTTGTACAAAGAAAAAAAAAAGAGTTTCAGGGGCCGGCCCGGTGGCGCACTGGATAGTGCGCCGCTTGGGAAGTGCGGCGGCGCTCCCGCCCGAGGGTTCAGATCCCACATGCAGACCGGTTCCCGCTCACTGGCTGAGCGAGGCACGGGAGCAACACCGAGGGTTG
>NW_007731562.1:57164-68939 GCF_000696425.1 Galeopterus variegatus
GAGGCGCGGGAGCAACGCCGAGGGTTGCGATCCCGTTGCCGGTCCCCGGTCCGGTACGGGGGCAACACTGAGGGTTGCGATCCGTTGCCGGACACAGAAAAAGACAAAAAACAAAAAAAAACAAAAAAAAAAAGAGTTTCAGGTAACCTGCCTAACTCAGGTGGTATCTTTCTCTCCTCAGGCCCTCTTTCTCTTTAAATTTAGAAACATAGTAAAGGCATTTCAGAATTGTGTGCAACCTCTGTGTTTGGAAAAAAGTTACCCAGATCTGTCTGAGTAATAAAGTTATTATATATACATATATAATATATAAATATTAAATAATGTTTAATAGTTATCACAAGGGAGAATTTGGGATACTGACTTAATTAAATTCTCACTTACAATAACTATTAAACTGAAAGCCTCATAACAAAAACAAGAATGGAATAAGCCTTCATAGTCAGAACTACAAAATAACGTGGGTAAGTATAATAAAGGCAGATATAACAGCATCCATTATGACAGTGCCCCTTATCTAGATCCAGACTGGCTCCTGGAACACCTCACATCTTACAATTATCGGCCATGAAAGCTTGATATGGGATGAACTTTGGTCCAATACCTCAGTACCAGCACTGTAATTAAGTTCAATTACAATAAATAGATTTTTTAAAACTATCCATTACAAAAATTTCAAATACTTGCATGGCCAAAGTCAGTCACTGCTATTTTAAAGCAGCAACAATACATGGACTAGTGCTCTCGAGATATTTGTTCAATTTATCTAGGTCCAAATTTTGGATTCAAAAGGAATGGTCAAGAGGGTCATTATTTGTAAACAGCAAATCTGAAGAGTGTAAAACTACTCTGTTAATTTTATAAGTTCTGAGCTTTTGCTCTCTGTTCTCTTTATTTCCTCTGAAATCCTCTCTTGAATACTGATACTCATCACCTCCCTGAAATTCAGCCAAAGCCCAGAAAAGTTACAAATAATAAACACCACTTTTCATTTGCGTACTTTACAGTTTACAGATCAGCTCATATACAATGAAGTCAAGTGGACCACAAATTGTGGGTGCGATATAATCAAACATCTGTGGTGTTCTATCTCTTAAAACATATCAGTCACTGTCAGGGTGTGGGGCAGACACAGGAATTTGTACATGCTTTATGACAAGCTCATAAAGTTGTATGCAATCTAATAAAGCTGTCAGTGGGCCTGTCTCCCTGGATCATATGAACATGTTTCTTCCTGCCTCCATCCAGCATACCCCACAAAACAGGTAGTACCCCACACTACCAAGTAATAATACAGGATTTCCAAGTCAGCCTTCCATGGCTATTTCCTTCCCTGACCTAAAGAAGGTCAATGCTGGAGACTCCTCAGGCAACTGCCCACCTGCCTCCCAGGTAATAACTCATTCCTTCCTCCTACTTACTAACCTCTAATCAAACAGTCTTTTAAAAGTCTTGCACTGGTTATTTTTATCCTTGCGCTGCTGGGGCTGGCTGAAGTCCAGGCTCCCTTTGCCAGAGGGGCTCCCTGTTTGGCTCTGCCAGTAGGGGGCACTAGAGGAAGACTGGGAGGCTGTTGGCTTCCCATTCCTAAGGGTGTCCATGACCACAATGACCACAACGCTGCTTCATTCAACGAGCAGCAGTCAGCTCCACTAGCAGCAGTTGCTTCCAGTTTTTCCAACACTTCCAGAACCAACCTCATCATCACCTCCCTCCTTCTCTGCTCAGACACCAGCATTAACTGGCCAGCATTCCCTCATCTGAGTGCCAGCTACACAGACCACCCCACCCCCCCTTTAAGTTCCTGAGGATCCAGGACTAGCCAAGCAGAACTTCCCCTGGCCCGGAGGTCTGAGTCCCAGGCCTGCAGAGTCCTGCTTCAAGTTTCTCAGTTTAAAAAAATCCCAGCCTCTTACTTTTGTTCCTTCGGCCCTAGGGTGATCACTGTTACCTATAATTCGTGCCTCTGTGACAACTGAGTGTCCCCTCTTTGCCTTTTCTCTTCCCTAAGACCTGGCTAATAATTCTTTATATTAAGTTCGCTGTTAAAATACCTGTTGTAGTTTCTGTTTCCTGACGGGACTCAGACTGATACAAGTCCAATAAACTCTTTCAATCTGGTTTCATATCAACAATTCTTAAAAAACACAGGTGCTGGTTGCTATCTTCCAAGAGGTCTTTATTTATTTTTATGTTCATGTTCCTGGGACCGGTCATCAATTTGCTAGGCTCAGAAATTGACTATGAAAGGAATAAATAACAAAAAAAGAAAAATAAATTGACTATGTCAGCAAATAACAAAGGAAATGTCCATCATGTCACTCTCATGAAGAAAGAGACATCTGGGCCAGCATGACCACAAGTTAGCTTGCCATAGTTTTATGATGCCGAAAGACACAAAACCCCTGGGTCAGAGACAAAGGACTTTCTACTCTGGTAATAGCACTAGCCAGAGTGTGGGCATTTGCACTGGCTCCTCAAGCCCCAATTTCCACATGACAATGTAAAGAGGGCTAGGTGACACATGCACATGTACTTGGTTGAGTTACAGGAGAAGGAACCCTGACCTTAGGGAACCCAGATCTTTCATAATGGGCAGTAAGCATGCCTGCTTTATTCTCCAGAGAGAGACACTATCTCTCTTTTCCAAGGTGGTTTTCTATAAAAATATTCTTGAAAAGACAGTCGTGAATCAAGGAAACACAAAGGAAGCTGGAAGAACTCTCTCCCAAGATTCATCTAGAGCTTGCATGCAAACATGGACTTAGAGTGAGGGTAATTAATTGGATAACTCAGCTGCTTATGTTTCTCATGGATTTTGGACGTGACCAGCGCCATTGTGCACACAATAAGCACGAAATAGCTGCCGGCCTTGTCTTCCACTCCAGCACCAAACCCCTCCCCGCTTCCCTTTATGAGAAGCCTTGTGACTTAAACAGAAACCCTTTTGCTTCTGCAAGGGTGCAGTTCTCACCCTGGTCGCATAGCTTCCGCATTAGCATAATGCTCCTCCTTGATAGTATCGGCCAGCCCTTGGTGCCCTATATAAGCTCTACCACCCCACACCTGGTGCTGTCCTCCATTTTGAGGGCAGCCCCGGGCTGCCTGCCACATTGAGCACAGCCTGGCAGATTTTCTTTTCCTTTAATAAAGCTTGATCAGTACCCGGCGTCTCGGCTCACTTTCTTTCAGTTTCCACACTGGAGAACTATCTGCAGGACCCAGAAAAATTGAGTCTTTGGGCCAGGGTCCCCTCTTTCTTATTTAGTGCCATCATGTCTCCCCGAATCCAAATTTATCAATCCCTTTTCTCATTGACATAGATATGATTTGGATATATAAATATTGTTAGTCAAGTCTTGTTATGGCCAGTAACTATTCTGTCTCTATAAAGTGAGTGCATTTTCTGGATATTATCAATTATGACATTTGGAGGGCAGTCTTATCTGCAAGTAGTTGGAAATGACCTTACTCTCTGTTGGTACGACTATCCCCAATCCCATAGACCACTTTATAGATCCAGTATGAGCATAAAATTGCTTTCTGCTATTTTTCCTTCACATGAAACTAATAAAATATATCTTCTATCTACAGATTATATTTTACAATACAATTGGTTTTTAGAATCTTTAAAAAAAAATATGTTGCCCTAGATGTGAATACAGTAAGATTCTAGAACTCCTAGATCAATGTTAAATGTGAGATCCAGCTGATGCCTGACGTATGTGGTAAGCACTCAATAAATAGTAGTTGTACTGCCAGGGCTCTGGCAAATAACAGAAAAGAATTTGAGCACAATTTTGCAAAATGGGGAATTTATTATAATGATAACAGACTGTCTTCTAGATATGTACAGGGAGGAATGCAGCCAATTCTGGAATATCTTCCCTGCCTTTGCCACTCTGTTTATATGTGACCCCATTCATTGTTGCTCATTAAACTACTATGTGCCAGGCACAGTGCTTAAAACTGGAACACAACAGGAAATACAAACAGGTAAGTTTTTTTTACATTGTAAGGCACAGAATTTACAGTCTAGTAAAGAAAGACACATCAAATGATCACACAGTAAATATAAAACTGCAACTGCAGTGAATGAAAGAAGGGCAGGTACATAGTGCTGAGTATATATAAAAGGAGGACCTGACCCACTTAGGGAAGTCAGGAAAGGCTTTCCTAAGGAAGTGATGACTGAGCAGAGACCCAAGTTTAAGCAACAAACAAGAATGGGGAAAAGGGAAGAGCTTTCCAGGCACAGAGAAGAACAAACACCTCCTGGCAGGGGGAAGCATGGCAGGAACTCATAATATCTAGGAGGCCTGCCCACGATCACAATAAAACCATGGTCAAAAAACGGATTTTAGCCCAGATCTAAACTCCTGGCTACTTTCATCACACCAGCAGCATCCCTAGTCAACAAACATCATCATCTTTCCACTCAAAACCCTCCATTGGGACAGAGATCCATCAATTAATGCTCACTCCAGAGGAGAAAAAACAAAACAATAAGTAGAACATGAAAAAGAAAAGCAAAGGTTTGAGCCACAGACATTGAAGACTTTCAGTATGTTGTTTGTTCAGTGTGCACAGGAGTCTATGTCAATGGTACTCAAAGTGTGGTCCCAGGACCAGCAGAATCAGCATCTCCAGGGAACTTATTTGAAATGCAAATTCTCAGGCCCCACTCAAAACCTATGAATCAGAAATGTGAGAGGTGGGGCCCAGCAGTCTATATTTTAACAAGCAAGAAGCCCTGCAGGGGCTTCTAATGCATACACAAAGGCCCACCATCAGTGGTTCCAAAACCTATCTCATCATCCTAATCACCTGGGGAGTTTGTTAAAATATTCCTGGGCCACACCCCAATATCTACAAAAATTAGAATCTCAGGGTAGGACTCAGGAACCTATACTCAGATGATAAGCCTGGATGGGAAACTACTGGTCTACATCAAAGTAATACAGTGTCTGACACAGCCAGCAATTAATTTCCAAATGCTGTTTGTCCTTGCCAAGTAATTAAGGATAAGTACCTCAGGCTCTCTAAGACAGACTTTAGTACATAATTTGATTGATATCTTCCATCTTCTCAGCAATTCGATTTTAAAGCAGTATCTTTCAGAGATTTCCTATTTAGACATCTGTTGATAAATGTCTCCTCGTCTCACAGTCTTATATCATCATACCACCACAAACGGTATGAGACCTAATAAGTGCTTACCAAATTCAAGCCTTGTTATTTTAGCTGTGATCTGAAAATCTGTTCTTGAAAACATCCCTAAGTTTCAAAATATCAAAAAGAAAAGCATACAGCCTTGTAATACAAATACCTACCCAGTTCAGAACTTTTTCTTTTTCCTGCTTCTACAAGGAAATAGATTTTCTATCACAGTGATTCAGCATTGTCTTAAATACAAATAAATATAGAAAGAATCAAGATAATATTATGTTTAAAAACAAAAAAACCTTCCAGAACTGAAAGAACAGATATTATCTTAGGTTCATTTTCACGCAACAGCATTTTCAAGAATTTTCCCATATCCTGGGATTTATGCAGTTCATCTGCCTGCAAATAATATTGGCTGGTTTCCCATACGTAATTTTACATTTCTCAGAAACTCTTAAGCAACATAAGGATATATGACTTACGACTTATTTCCTTCAAGATGTAAGGCCACAACCCCAGTGAGAAGAGACAAAAAAAAAGGCACTTTAACATTAAAAAAAAAGGTCCAATTATTGGTTAGGATATCTTCAGACAGTTTAGTGGTTAGGGCCAGCAATCCTTGATTATGTAAAATCTGAATGTGTGAAGTGACTGCTGCTCCAATGAAATAAGGAAGCAATTTCAGTAGTTATAAGAAAATAGAAAAGAGCATAGGAAGGAAGAAAAAGTAGACTTGAATAAATTACTCTGCCCCTGAAGATATAAAAAATAAATCACTAACTGTAAAACTGCATAATAATATTGGATTGTTTCCTATGGTATGGTATATCATCTTCAAAGAAAACAAAAAAACCCCAAAAAAGAAATATTTCTTTAGAGCACAAAATCTAGAAGGAAGTATCAAGAAGGCAAACCATTTTACAAGTAAAAGTAAGGGAATTAGGGCAAAGAAAATAGTCAAAGGTCCTCTTCTACAGTTCTATAGAACAGGGAATTTTTAAAGAAAGAAGGTAACAGATCCCTATTTCATACCATATGAAAAATAAAGACTGAAGTGTAATATCACAAAAGTATTAGGAGAAAAAATATATATGTGGGGATGACACAAAGCTCCAACGCCATCAAAGCAATACATCCAACTGCCCAAAAGTTAAAATAATAGCAAGAGATTGAAATATTTAACAAAAGACTGAGATCTATAACAAAATGTACAAATCAAAAAGAACAAGCAAGGGCTGGCCTGTGGCTCACTTGGAAGAGCATGGTGCTGAGAACACCAAGGCCAAGGGTTCGGATCCTTAGCAGTCACCTTTAAAAAATAAAAAAAAAAAAAGTACAAGCAACCCAACAGGAAAATACAGAAAGAATTAGAACAGTCAATTCACAGATACAATGGCTCCCCCAAAAAGAAAAGATGACGTCTGGCCTCACTAGTGTTAGAGAAATGCAAAAAAAGGAAAAAGCCATTCACTCATCTTTTATTTTTATTTTGTATAATACTAGACTATTTGAACTTTTACAATGAGCATATTACTTTTACCATTTTAAAAAAACTAAACTAAAAACAAGGTAACAAGAGACACAACGACTAAATGCAGTGTGGTATCCTGGATTGAATCATCAAAAAAGGACATCACGGGAAACTGAAGAAATGCAAAAAAACCCTGTAGTTTTAGCCTTAAAACTTAAATAAAAAATATCAGAAAAATATATAGACACTAAACTACAAATATGTCATGACCTAGGAAATGGCAGCATTACCCACTAGTAACCAGAGATGAGGACTGCCAGAAACTAGAATGTGGAGAGCTTTACACAACCTGCAAACATGAAGACATTACAGTCTTTCCTGCGTGTGTACAAAGGCTGATTTAAGTGGACTGGGTAGATCAATAGAAGACATTTGTCCCTGTCTTTATGAGAAGACCCAGAAAGTACTCCAAACATCAGCCACAGTTGGTATTTCATCGGATGCACTGCCTGCAGGGTACAGTCTATGGCAAGAGCTATAAATGGAATTTCAATTCGGGGTCTTTCCCTAGGGGCTCTCTGTACATTCTGATTACCTACCTTATTATTCCATTTATTCACATTTACCCATTTCCTTCTCTCCCAATCTTGAGGAAGCAATAATCATTCATTCCCTGTTCCACTCCCAAGAAGTTTCCAGCTATGTTGAGACTGTTCGGGAGCAAGTTTGTCCTCTGAAGTGCCTGCTTCTACCATTTCAGTGGCTTCTCCTCTCCCAGAGTGACCATTCAGTCCATCCCAGCCTTGTTTATCAGCAACAAAGGCTATGAATAGGGTAACTTTTCAAGGTTAATGGGAAGTATGGGCTGTAGAGGTTCAAAGACCACCATCACAAGAAAAACTGCCTGACCTGTTCCACCAGCATGGACTTTCCTCTCCTCCTCTCTCAGAACTTGATGACCACCTAGCTGCAGCCTGTGAACTCCACAGCACTTGGCACTGCCATTTTCACATTTAAATCAAAATACATTGCCCAGACTCTCATACCTCATTTCAGAATTTAAATGACTATTCTTTAATGGAAAAGAGCAAGTTGATAATAATAATAAATACAATAAATGGGTTGTGCTTTTAAATATGTCCACAAGAGTTTTCCAAAAAATATGGCACTTTTGAGATACAAAACAAGCTGCAAAATGGAATATTACAAAATGATCTCAACTGAGTTATCTTAAAAAGTTATAGAAACTTAATTTGTCTGACCTGATAATTGATGGTGCTAAGCAATTATTAATTCTTAAAGTTATGTTCCCCCCCACCCCCCACCAAGGTCCTTATCTTCTAGAGATACATACTGAAATATATAGGGATAAAATAACATGATGCCTGGGCATTTGCTGCAAAATAATCCCAGGCAGTGTGGGGTAAGTGGGGAGGAAGGGGTGAGGTGTGGATGAAAACAAAATTGGCCAGATTTTGTGTTGAAACTGCATGATGGTTGGGAAGAGGGTTGTCATTACATTACTCTGTATACTTTTACATATGTTTGAAATTTTCCCAAAATAAAACGCTTTTAAAAAAAAGGCATATAAAAGAGAAAAAACTTCCAATGCTTGCTCAAAAAACTGAGGAATATAACAAATGAAGAGAATGTTAAAAGTATGGATTCAATTGATTAGCTCTCTCCTTATGCTTCAAATCCCTTCAAGTGATATATTTAAAAAGAACTAAAAAATCGTAACAGTAAAGGAATACAAGAAAGGACAACATCAGAGCACCAGGGGTTTTGACAAACACCTCATAAATTCCTCAAAGTGGTTCTCAAAATGTAGTTCCCTAAACAGCATTAGCATCACCTGGAAACTTGGATTTTTGTTGCTGCTGTGTTTTTTCTGGTGGCTGGCATGGTGATCTGAACCTAACTTTAGTGTTACAAGGCTGTGCTCTAACCAACTGAGCTAAACCGCCAGCTTGGAAACGTGTTAGAAATGCACATTTTCAGGCCACATCCTAACCCTCCTTAATTATTAATTCTGGGGGTGGGGCCCTGCAATCTGAGTTTTAACAAGCCCTCCAGGTGATTCTAATGCACACAAATATTTACAAACGACTGACCACAATCAGAAAGATCAAAGCAGGGCTGACCCCATGGCTCACTCAGGAGAGTGCGGCGCTAGTAGCGCCGAGGCCGCAGGTTCGGATCCTATATAGGGGTGGCCGGTGCGCTCACTGGCTGAGCGTGGTGCAGACCACACCAAGCCAAGGGTTGTGATCCCCTTACCGGTCAAAAAAAAAAGATCAAAGCAAATCCAGGGATACTCTAAGCTCAGAGTCATTAAGTGACAGAAAGGTAGAGACCTCCAGCTCAAACAGTCAAGTCCTAACCTTGCCCACCTCCAAAACCGAGTGGTGGGTGGGAATGGGAGACAGTGTCACCCAGGGTAGAAGAGCTCCAGTCTCAGAATAAGGCCCTTCATATTTTGGCATAGAGAAAGGAGCAAGGATGGGACAAGAGCCTAGACCTGCCCACTTACCATCCCTGGTACTTGTTGAGGCAATAGCTACGTTAATGGTATGGCTAGGCATTTCATAACTAAAGCCAAAACGTTTCATTCTTTTAGTTATACTAAGTTTCCATTTGTATTGTCAGGGCTAGGGCTCAGACCCTTCAAACCCATTGTACAGGCCACCAGACCCCTCACATGCAGGTCCACGACAGGTAATTGGGAAAGATCCTGGGAGCAGTTGGCAGACGACAGGAGCTCAGTCCTCAGCCACTGCTGCTGCCTCCAGCAGCAGTAGTAGCCTCCCTATGCCCCTTCCTCCCCACAGGGGCATCTTGAGGGGGGGGGGCCTGTGGATCAGAGCCACTCCTCCTTTGTACTTAAGTCCATAACCCAGGACACCTGGGTGCACATGCGCAATTACGTTAGACAATAACCAAGGAACACCTGGGCACATTTGCATATTTACATCAAATGCTCACTCAGCAAGATTCTGAACATGAGGGGCCCTGACCATTTTCCTTCACTTTCCCTACAGTACTCTATGCCAGCTTACAAGCCCCCTTTTCAGTCAAGGTAAATGCCTTTTGGAGAAAGAAGTCTTATTAAATTCAATACATGATCAAGTGAATCCCTCTTTCCTAGCTAAGAGGAGACATTAAAAAACAACAGATAGCAGTAAAGATAACTAGTAAATTTGAGCAAACGGAACAACTGACACTCAGTGGGGAAAATAGAAATAATTCAAGGATTAGAAAATAATGTTGAAATTCTGACTGGAATCCTCTGAGATGTAAGGGTACTTACTAAATCTATGAAAAAGAATTAGAACAAGAAAGCAATCTTGAGTATTTAAAAACAAATTAATAAACAGAATAGCTAAATAATAATTAATGGATATGTCTAAAGAGAGAATTACTGATTTGGAAGGTTATTTTCCAGATCAGAGCAAAAAAGACCAAGACAAAACATAAATGTACAGTGACAGAGGATCAAGTTAGGAGGTCTCGCATCTACATTCAGAAAAATGAAATAGATAAAATGAAAAGAAAATAAAGAAATAATTGTTAAAACTACCGTTAGTCCAAGAATGGTACAATCCTTCAGAAGAAAGGACTGTGGAGTAAACAGAATGAATGTCCCACACACTTAGGCACATACTGGTGAAATTTTAGGACTCCAAGCATAAAAGGGAAATCCTAAAAGTTTTTAATGAGGGAAAAACATATTATCAATAATAAAAAAGTGAAAGAGAAAAACCAGGTTGGGGTCTGACTTTAATCAGCAATACTGGATGCTAGCAAACAATTGTGTTATAGCTTCAAAATGCTGAAGGAAAATAATTTTGAGCCTAAAACCATAACTCAATTTTTAAAATTTCAAATTAAGGATTCAACATTCAATTACTTGAAGATATGCTGCTATAAACTAGAAAACTAATCCTGGGATGCAGGAAAAAGCAATGAGAAGGAAACAGTAAAACTCATAGTTGTCTAATAACTATTTAAGCAAAATGTTAAAACACACACACACCAAGATAACAGAAATTAATCTGAAACTACAATCGCACCTTATTAGACCACAAGAAGAGGTCGAGGTAGAGAAGTGAAAGAATGCTAAGGCTACTGACTCAGTTTTGAGATGGGTGGAAGATAGGGCTACTAATTAACTCTAAACATAATAAAGAAAAAGGGTAACCACCAAAGGAATAACGAAAGGTTTAACTATTTCCAAACCACTAGGAGGAATGACAAGGAAAAAAAAGTAACACTCACGTCAATAAAATAAAATAAAAACAAGAAAGCATGATATATTAAAAATACAAGACAGCCAGGAATAGCCCAAACATTTTAAGAATCTCAATTATTATGAATGGATTAAATTCCCCAGTGCTGTTTTGACCACATTAATTGAGGAAAACAGAAGTCAGTTACAGAAGCATGGAGAACACAGAAGAGTGTATCATAGGAAAAGGCACAACTCACCAACAGTCATATAATGCTTTCACATCTCAGAAACCAGTTGATTAAACAAGCAATAAGAGAGGAATGTAGACAGTTTGAACAATTAACAAATTAAATCCAAAAATACATGTATCTAAAAACAGGCAAAGCATGCCTCCACCCCCCAAAATTTATAGACTATTTACAAATATTGAACATGTATTTCATAAAGTAGAAACCATAAAGGCTATATGCTATCTGCTTGGAAATTTTAAACACACTTTTAAATAATTCCTGGGTTAAATATAAAGGCAACTGAATCTGAAATTACCCATTAGAAATAATCAACAATAGTCATCACAGCTAAACACTGTCAGACATAGACAAGGTAGTATTCAGAGGGGCATTTTCAGTCTTAAATACATTTATTAGAAAACAAGAAAAATTGAAGATAAAACTGTACACAATACACCTTAAAGCAGTGATTGTCAACATCCCTGGAGAAACCATAGTGATCTGTGAAAGTACTTCAGGAATCTGTGAATTCATCTATGAACTTCAAGCCTATGGAATTTGCATCCTAACCAGTGATAGAACTGCAGACTATATCATATTTTAGAATATCAACTCAGTTTCGGGCCAGCCCGGTGGCGCACTGGATAAGTGCGCCGCTTGGGAAGCGCGGCGGCGCT
>NW_007731562.1:69526-71725 GCF_000696425.1 Galeopterus variegatus
ACTGGATAAGTGCGCCGCTTGGGAAGCGCGGCGGCGCTCCCGCCCGAGGGTTCAGATCCCATATACAGACGGGTTCCCGCTCACTGGCTGAGCGAGGTGCGGGGGCAACGCCGAGGGTTGCGATCCCGTTGCCGGTCCCCGGTCCGGTACGGGGGCAACACTGAGGGTTGCGATCCGTTGCCGGACACGGAAAAAGACAAAAGACAAAAATATATATATATATCAACTCAGTTTCTAACATTTGTTATTTCATTCTGATGAGATGAATTGGGTTAGGAATCACCTCTTATATGAACTGAATTAATTAATGTACTGGGCAGATAATTTTCCAAAATATGGGACCCACTGGAGGAGTAGGATGAAACAGAATATAAAGGTCTATAGGGTGGTTACAAGGTTGGAAACACTGACTAAACATGAATCTTAATCTCAGGTCTGTGATGGCACTACTGGTATATGCCAGGTGTGCCAGGACTCTGGAGAGGATCTTACTAATGAAGATGAGAGGGAGATCTTTCTTGAGAATAGCTATCAGCTTTCTTTTTTTTCTTTTTTAGCTATCAGCTTTCTTACCTTTGTTCTTGCAGGCAAGATTCATGGACTTCAATATCACAAAGTCAGATAAAAGTAATTTTCAAACTGTAACAACAGACAAATTTTGGAAAACCTAGCTCCTTTTAACTATATGTCAAAAGGGTAGAGTTATAGCTAGCACAATGACTAAAACATAAGATCAAATTTCACATTATCTCACAAACCTCTGTTTCTGCTATAAGAAATAAGTTGAACTTCATCAAGTTCTATATTTTACATACTTTTTCATGAGGGAAAAAAGGTCTGATTCTGAGCCATACCAAAAAGAAGCACTTTAGTCAAACCTAAACATGGACAGAGGCCATATCAAATTCAATTGAAACATACAGAGGCCATATCTACATTAATATTTCAAACATTCAATATTTGAGCTATGTAAGTGGTGCTAGTAGGTGACTGTCTTTTGAAATAAACAGAGACATGAACACGTATTTATGTCTTTGAAATAAACATATCTTTTTTTTTTTTTTTTTCCCCTTTTTGTCTTTTTTTTCGTGACCGGTAACAGGATCGCAACCCTTGGTGTCACGCCCGCACCGCGCTCAACCAGTGAGCGGACCGGTCTCTATATAGGATCCGAACCCTCGGCGGGAGCGCCACCACACTCCCAAGTGCCGCACTCTACCGAGTGCGCCACTGGGCCGGCCCCGAAATAAACATGTCTTTTGAAATAAACAGAAAATTTAAATTTCAAGACCTTGTGGTTGTATTAATTTGATGTGGCTTATCTTAAAAACATTCCCCAGTGCTACAGGTAAAGAACAACTCTTCCTCTTCCGCATTAAAAACAAAATGGCTGAGGCCTGGACAGTTGGCTCAGATGGTTAGATTGCAGTGTTATAACACCAAGGTCAAGGGTTAGGACTCCTGCACTCGCCAGCCGCAAAAAAAAAAGAAAAAAAATTGGCTATATTTCTCTGCCTAATTTTGCTTAGCTGAATTAAACATTTTAAAAGTTTTCATCTTTACAACTAAACCAGAATCTTCAATTCTTAACCAGCCGAACAGCAATCTTCCTTACATGACAGCAATACATAAAAATAAATACAAAAAAAATTCTCACAGCATTATGTATAATCCCAACAATACAGCCACAGTCTTAAAAAATCAGTAATGTATTTATTTGCACAACATCAAAGGAAAGACTTGACAATCCAACATAATATCCTTATGAGGTTTACAATTTAATTATGACTAACCCAGTTTTGGGGGGGAAAAAATGGTTCTTGGTTTTCCTCAACTAACTTGAGGATGGTACTATTTTACATGCTTCAGTTATTTGTGCTGAAACATCAGGCACCTAAACATCCTTAGTTTTTGTAGAATTAGTACCAAGTCCAAAAAAGTCTTTTTTGATGATGTACCGAACACATTGCAAAATCACATTTCTTTCATGTCGAATGTCCGCAGCTAGAAGCTAAAAAACAATTTTAAAAAATTAGCTGGTTAATAAAATATGTCTGGGAAACACAATTCAAAATATTAAATGTGCCTTTCCAATATAAAGAACACAGAACAGTACGAGATATATTTTGCTAAAAGACAATGCAAAAATACTTTCTTTTTAACTTACACCAATACTATCTAACTTTTTAAAGAGCACAA
>NW_007731562.1:71776-107148 GCF_000696425.1 Galeopterus variegatus
CTAAGAAACAATTTAAAAAAATTAGCTGGTTAGTAAAATATGTCTGGGAAACACAATTCAAAATATTAAATGTGCCTTTCCAATATAAAGAACACAGAACAGTACGAGATATATTTTGCTAAAAGACAATGCAAAAATACTTTCTTTTTAACTTACACCAATACTATCTAACTTTTTAAAGAGCACAAATATTCACAATTGGGGCCCTCTCTAAAAGTATCTAGAAAAAGACAGAAAAATAGGCTTAAAAGGCAGTAATTCTTTAACCTAAAATTTATGTCAAAGAGGATCCCTCTAAACCCAAATCTATAAGCCGTCCAGACATAGGTAAGTAAATATATTAATAAATATATAAATATATAAATATATAAAATTAGCACTAAAAAAACCCAACATTCTTTCCCTCTTTTGTGATTATAATTGAAAGAAAGTTAAAAATCCCTGGTATATAGAATAAGTACATAATTAAGGAATCATATGTGATTTGCCACAATTGAATTTATTTTATTTTCAATTTATTTTCTGATATCATTAATATAGTTGAGAAATATCACACAGGAACTTTCAATGGAAAGGTTATTTAACTTACCACTTATAAGGGTACTTCAAAAAGTTTGTGGAAAATAGAACTGAAAGATAACATGAATCTTTCCAAGAACTTTTTGAAGTAAGCTCATATTTCAGATCCATTTTAATAAAGAGCAATTGTGTCTACACGTAACACCTCATAGAGTGAAACCACAGAACACGTTAGCTACCGCATATGCACTTGTCTGATAAGTCAAAAATAAAGACTTTTCACAGAATGTCAATAGACAGTTTCACAACTCCACTAAAAAATGTGGAATTTTTCTACTACTCTTAGACATGAAAATCCCCCAAAATAAGAAATGAGAATCATCAGAAAACCTTAGGTCTTTTCTTTCCATTACTTTGTGGTTTTCAGCATTTGTATTAAAAACATTTTTTTCCTTCAGCCTGCCACTGTGTTTAGCTGTGCTTTCAATGAAAACTTTAAAAATGTCAGTAAACCTCAATACGCATTTCCTTACCAACCAGTCAAACCTAAATTTTTACTTTAAGCAGTTTTGAAAATTGTTAATTATTCCACATTTACTGAACAACAGGGCCATTCGTGTCTGGCAACCTTAAAACACACACACACACACACACACACACACACACACACACACACACACACACACACCCAAAAAACCCAGTGGTTCCTTATGACATGAGAACACAAAAAGATTAGAATGTAAAGAAAAAGCATGTACCATTTCCAGGAGATTTGGATGGTGTGTTCTTGGTTCAAATAATGTTTGATAGTTATGACAATTGTTTTTCCTCTTAGGGTTTGTTTTTTTAAGACTTTTCTTTTGGTTCTCATACTTGGCTTCTGAGAAATTTCTAACAGTTGCTTTAACATCTTGACTTGGACTCTTGTGAGTACTGCTATAAAGAACCTGGTTTTCTGCCAGAAAGTCTGCTTCAGTCTTGATGGGAGTTTCTAAGTATCATGAAAAACAAACGCAGAAATTAAAAAACAAATATAAAAACAGGTAGTACTTTCAAAACTAGTAACAACAGAATAGCTATAATATTCCTCCCAGCCATAATAGTAGCTACTTAATAACTTAAAACTATGAAAGATTTCACAAGGCATTTACAGTGTTTCACAATATTTTTCAAGTTGGGAGCTATAACTGCCAAGAACTGAAGAGACTACCATGAAGAGCTACAGAAAGTGATCTCTATGATGGAAATAATACCAGATGGAAACTCGGATATACACAAAGGAATGACGAGTACCGGACACAGTGAATATGTGGACAAATACAAAAGATATTTTTTTCTCATTTGAAAACAATTTTAAAAGATAATTGACTATTTAAAACAAAAGTAATAACAGCATATGCTACATTTATATATTTAAAGAAATAAAATCTATGATAACAATAGCACAAAGAAAGGGAGCAGGAAAAAGTAAATTGCTGTTAAATTTTTATATTATATATATGTAAAATGAATAATATCATTTGAAAGTACACTGTGATATGTTAAAGGTGCATACCCTATACTCTAGACCAACTCCTAAAGAATAAAACAAAGATGTACAGCTAATAAACCAGTGAATAATATCATTTGAAAGTACACTGTGATATGTTAAAGGTACATACCCTATACTCTAGACCAACTCCTAAAGAATAAAACAAAGATGTACAGCTAATAAACCAGTATTTGCACTACCCTAAAAATACAGGATTAATCCAAAAGAAAGTAGGAAAAGAAGAAAAATGAACAAAAAGTAGATGATATGAATAGAAACAAATCATATCAATATGTCCATTATATGTAAATGGTCTGAACACCCCACTTGAAAGGCAGAGGTCATCAGATTGGAAAAAAGAACAAGACCCAACTACATGATGTCTATAAGAAACTGACTTTAAATGCAGGCAGTACTTGCTTTACAGTTTGAACTTAGATTAAATCTCAGTTATCAAGGAACTGTGCAAAGTGAGGACTGCCTACATTAAGTCACAGATAATGGAAGAAGATACCACGTACACACCAATCACAGGAATGCTGAAATGGCTATATGAGGCAAAAAACTATCAGGCAAAAAAGACTTCAGAAAAGGGAATATCACCAGGGATAAAAAGGGACAGTTAACAATGTTAAAGAGGGGCCGGCCCCGTGGCTCACTCAGGAGAGTGCAGCACTGGTAGCGCCGAGGCCGCGGTTTGGATCCTATATAGGGATGGCCAGTACGCTCACTGGCTAAGCATGGTGCAGACAACACCGTGCTGAGGGTCGCAATCCCCTTACTGGTCAGGAAAAAAAAAAAAGCTAAAGAGGTCAATTAACCAAGAAGACAAAATAATAACATCTAATAACAGATGTTCAATACATATACAGCAAAAACTGATAAAACTGAGAGAAGAAACAGACAAACCCATTATTATGGTTGAAGATTTGAACACTCCATTCTCAGTAACTGAGAAACGATTAGGCAGAAAATGAGTAGGGATACAGAAGACCTGAACATCACTAATAATTAACTCATATTGGCAAAGAACACTTGATCAAATACATACTCTTGTCAAATTCCCATGAACATTCACCTTGTGTTGGGCCACAAAACAAGTCTCAATAGAATGAAAAAACTGAAAGCACTCAGAGTATGTTCTCTGACCATAACAGAATTCAATTAAAACCATTAACAGAAAACTAGCTTAGAAAACCTCCAAATATTTGGAAACTAAACAATATACTTCTAAGTAAGTCATTAGTTAAAGAACAAATCACAAGAGAACTTAGGAAATATTTTGAAATAAATAAAAATGAAAACAATGTGTCAAATTTGTGGGATGCAGCTAAAGCAGTGCATGAAGGGAAATTTATAGTTTTAGATGCTTCTATCAGAAATGAGGAAAAGTCTTAAGTCAATTATCTAAGTTTCTGCTGTAACGAGGTACAGAGTAAGGAGTAATAAATAATAATAATAAAGAGTGAAAATTAATGACATATAATAGAAAAAAATCAGAGAGGACCCACTTTGTGTCCCTGGTTTATTTATTCTAAACTCCGTATGTTTCAATAAACTAGAGCCCAGAAGTAACAGTGAAAGCTAGAAATCTGCTAGTGACCTGGATGGCTTAATAAAGCTGAATTCAAACCATACTAAATAATTCTTAAGCCTTAGGAATGTGAAGCAAGGGATGTCTCCTTAAAACAGGGCATTTTAAACAATAAGTCAAAATTAATTCATACAAAAATCAAATAATCTTTTAATAGATGATATCTTCTGTTAATGATTTTTTTTTAAAAGGCTATGCATTATTACCGTGCAGGAAGACAGCTAATGCAACACAGAGAAGGACTATAATGGAAGGCAATAGGGTTGGCCTCTTTAGACTTTTAAGTCCCCAAATCTAGATTTCTATATTAGTTCTGCCACATACTAGCTTGGGCAAAATTATCCTCTCTAAGCTTAAGGTGAAGACCTCAAAGATTCCTGACAGTTTCCTTTCTTCCTTCCAATTTAAAACTGGTGGCAATCTCAAAATGAAGATATGATTATAAAGGTATTAAATGTTTCATCTTAAGAGAAAGACAAGAAAGCATTAGTCCAGCTTTTTTTTTTTTTATGGGATTCCGTAATCTGCTAATAGCTTTCTTTGTTATCAACTGTTATAAATACAACTGATAAGTGGGAAATGTAATATGTGTTTAAAGAATAACTTCATCTTCATATCAGTGTATTGGAAATAAGAGTAAGAAATAAATACTGTTTTTCTTAAAATTAAAAAAAAAAAAATAAGAAGAGGCAACCATCTGTTAAGGAATACTCTGATAAAGCCAAAGCAGTTTATATTTCAAAATTCAAGTAGCTTTTAACAAGCTACCAGAGTAAGCCACAGCCCATTAAAAAAGAAAGAAAAAAATTCCCATGTTTCAGATAGATATAAATATCATCTTTCATTTTAAAGTTCAACTCTTCCTTATTGAACATCCTCCAGCTACAGAAACATTAATGATCTCTAGCCTAGTCAACATTAAAAGTGCTGCCATCTTCACCCAATTACATTCAAATCTTCCCTTCTTTCTATATAAACACTTTCAGAGCCTGTATTCTTATCTTCAGTACATCTCCTACTTTGACTACACATGTTGTCATGAGATACATACATACGAATTCTCTCATGTTTGGTAAAGCCTAAATAAAATTACCATATAGAGCCAAGTTTCCACAACAGTAGGACTTAGGCTTATTCACTAAACATATGCTAGACTATTGATATAAATCTTGGATTAAGAATTACTGCACTGCATCAGATCAACAGACTACTCACAGCTCTTTCAGGTGGCCCTAAAAGAGATGCTGTAGGAGATTCCACAGGTTTATCATAATAAATTTTGAAACAAAGCCCCACGTATTATCATCTATGACATCATCTTTAAAGGAAAGACAGGTATCCTAAACATGGCTGACTTCTCAGAAAGACTCTTGAAAAGATTTCATTTCTTCCAACCTTTAAAACACACAGGCTAATACAACCACAATATAGGGCTGTTGTGTTTTCAAAATGAGATAATTTTGTAAATGTGCTCTGTAAAGAGCAATGCCCTATATACATTTTTAAAATTTTATCATCCTTTTTGTCATAAAGGACCTTTCTCCACCTACCAAAGGTGCATAAAACATGTTATGACAAGGGTTCATGAGAGCAGAGAAGGAATTCACTTTCTTTTTGCTTTTTCTTTTAGAATTTTGTTCAATTTCTTTAGAGGATACTTCTCTTCTCCTTCCTATTCTTTCATTATACTGTATTACCTTTGCCTTTTTCTCTCAGAGTAACAACACATTTCTCCATTACTCTATCTTTCCTTTGTTGCATGTTAACTTCATTTCTGAATCAAACAAAACAGAAATTTGAAGATCACATAAAGAATATGCATCCTGGGGCCAGCCCGGTGGCACACTGGAGAATGCACCGCTTGGGAGTGCGGCGGCGCTCCCACCGAGGGTTCGGATCCCATGTGGAGACCGGTTCCTGCTCACTGGCTGAGTGAGGTGCGGGTGCAACACCAAGGGTTGCGATCCCGTTGCCGGTCCCCGGTACGGGCGCGACACCGAGGGTTGCGATCCCGTTACCAGTCAGTAAAAAAGACAAAAAAGGAAAAAAAAAAAAAAAAAAAAGAATATGCATCCTGGATGCTATTAATGCTATTATGTACCAAAGGCAAAACGCAACAAAACAAAACAGAACTCACTGTAACAAGGTGCCATGACTTACCTTCTGGCTCACTTTCTGATCCTGAAAGACTGCCATAGCTGCTCATTAGTGAGCACAGGGCTGGTGTCACTTCCTTGGGTATGACAGTACGTTGCGGTTTCTCCTCTTTATCAGACTCTAAAATAGAAGGGAAAGAACTAAAATTCAAACGTATACCCAAAATATCTTCACCATTACAAAGAAAGCTGACTGCCTCCTCCACCCCCACTTCTTCATTTGTTAGTGAAAAGAAAGTAATTTCTGATCATTTCTTTAATCTCCCCCCCCCAAATAACTACAGGAGATCTGGAAAATTTCCCCTTGGTTTAAATCTTCATTGACAGAGAGGCTATTTGCCCCAGAGGAGACAGAGAGGCAAATGGAAACTATACACAGCTCAGTTACTTACCATGCTTCACAGGTTATGGAATTTGGGTCTTCTCTAAATTAACTTAATTACACAGTCTGCTATTAATTTACAGATAGTAGGGAAGGCCAAAGATGCATTTAATTTCACTAGATTAGGATCACTGACTCTCAAAATTATTCTTAGGAATAAATAAAATATAAAAATATCTATCCTATTTTGTTGGTTTTAAGACTGGTTTTCAGACACAAATAATATTTAAATCATGCTATAGGCTTAGTCAAAGAGTTATGCTGAAATTAATTCACTATCTAAAACTTCTAAGAACTTAAGTGAACAAGCCAACTGCAAGAATTCAGCAAGTACTAAAGAGCCTGCCAAAGGTAAAGTGTTTGATCAGAGCCCAGTAAGTCTAGCTGTAGCCACAGGACACCACCTATTACATTTATTTTTGGCAGCTCTAAGAATGTATTAACTCTGTTCTAGAGAACCAATAAAAATAAGCCTGACTGAAGACAATAAGTAACTTGTCTATTTAATGAACCAACTCAACCCACAACAATATGAAATGCTTCAAGACTAAGCATTTAATGCTCACCAAGTTAGTCCAGGGGAAACCAAAACATGCCAATAGGAAATGGAAGTATCCTATATGTGAATGTTGAACTACCACCTTCTGCTGGATGAAGTTAAATCCTCTCTCCTCAGTCCACCCCCACTAACCAGCACCATGACCCCCAAAACTTCTCCTTGTCAATTTTAAGCTAAAGTATTACCTTTTCTGCTAGTTTAATAAAGAGAAAAGAAAATACGCTGTTTACATATTTAAATTACTAGTGCATTAAGCAGAAATCTACCACAATGTTAGTATGGAGACTGTTCATTCATTGTTTGAATAATCAAAGACCAAACTGTAGCATTTCCTTCCAAGACCCAAAGAGAGGTACCAAAAAGTATAACAACAGTTAAAATTATGCTCTTTAAAAGCATGATATAGGGCCGGCCCGGTGGCGCACTGGAGAGTGCGCCGCTCAGGAGCATGGCAGTGCTCCCGCCGAGGGTTACTCAGGAGCATGGCAGCACTCCCGCCGAGGGTTCAGATCCCATGTGGAGACCGGTTCCCACTCACTGGCTGAGCTCAGGAGCATGGCAGTGCTCCCGCCGAGGGTTCGGATCCCATGTGGAGACCGGTTCCCACTCACTGGCTGAGCGCGGTGCGGGCGCAACACCGAGGGTTGTGATCCCGTTACCGGTCAGTAAAAAAGATAAAAAAAGGAAAAAAAAAAAAGATGATATAATTTAATTCTTTTACTATTTAATGAATAATGACTTTAATTATTAATTACAGGAGATGAAGCAAAATTCAGAGAATACAAGTAACTTTTCCTTCAGGTAACATAACCATACAGTTGAGCCAAATTTAAATCCTTGCTGACTCCAAATCCCAATTCTTAACTAATGAGCTATAATGCCTCCTACAGATATATAAAGTCTTCCTCTTAAAATGAAGCCTTCCTATCAAAATGTTTTTATGGCCAATAATAATGCTAATAATGTCTTCTTCCAGCTACAGTTCCAGTTCTTGTTCTCTTTTGTAGCAAAACTCCAAATAGCTACTTGATATCATTTACCAGGGAAATCATCTTGTCCTGAAATTTCCTTAAAGCTGTATGTCCTACTCCAGAATCTATTCCAATCTGTCTTTCAGGCCTACCACAACAGTGACACTTTTTCTACAACTTCACTTGTGTCCTCTGTGTTGCCAAATTTAGGTTATTTCGTGGCTCTCATCATATTTAACTTAGAGACAGCATTTGACGTAATCATGGTTTGCTTTTAAAAAACACCTTCTTGGGCCGGCCCAATGGCGCACTGCTACAGTGCGCCGCTTGGGAGCGCGGTGGCTGAAAGACCCCTTTCTCTTTATGCCTCCCTTTCCCTAGATGATCTCATGTTATCTAAAATCTTAAAATGTTATCTATGTGCTGGTAAATCACAAATTTATACCTCCAGCTTCAATTTTCTCCTAAACTCCAGAATAATCTTAACTGCTCATCTACTTAGATGTCACACAGGTATCTCAAATGTAAACCTGTCAAAATCAAACACTTGATTTCCACTCAGAGCATGCCTTCCAGTACTCTCCATTTGGATAAATGCCAACACTTTCTTCTTGAGTTTAGATCAAAAACCTAGCAACCACCCACTTTTCTTTCTCTCATATGCCGTATCTAATCTATCAACAAATGCTGTCAGCCCTATTTTGGGAATATTTCCAGAATTGTATACCTCTTCTCACTACCTCCACCACAGCCCTAGTCCAAGGCAACATTTCTTGCCTGGACAATTCTAACAGCCTCCTAAAAGACATCCCTGATACGACCCTGCCTATCCCTCCCTATCGTCTATTCTCATAAACACATAAATCAGAGCACATCACTTCTGTGCTCAACCTCAGAGTAAAATCCCAAGACCTTTCCTTGTCTACAAGGCCCTACTTGATCTGGCCCTCCACTTGTCTCTTAAATCCTATCAGGTGCTTGCTTACTCCACTCCAACCTGGCTCTTCCCTGACCACAGGAGGCATGCTCTCCCCCGTGGTGTTTGCACTTGCTGCTTTCTCTGCCAAGACTGCTATCCCCTCAGGTATCATCCCCTCACTTCATTCACATGTCTTAATGTCACCTTATCAAAGATGCCCTCACTGATCACTCCAGATAAAACAGCACACCCCCTTCTCCGACCATCATTCCCTTTTTTACTCAACTTGATTCAGCTTCCGGATGTTTTTATTATCCCAACATATTACATACTTGTTTACTGTATCTCCCCCAACCAAAAGGTAAGCTGCAGGACAGAAGGATTTTGTTCTATTCAATGCTGTATCCTCAGAGCCTAGAACAGTATGTAAGTACTCAACAAATATTTGAAGAACAAATTGTCCCATGAATTCAAAAAGGTTTACTAGCACAGAATAATAGAGCTAGTAAGAGGTGGAGCTAAGATAGAAACCTAGTTCTTCATGGATTCAAAGATCCTTCTTTTCTAAAAAATAACATGATTCCATTTTTATTTTAAAAATCAAAGACATGTGCATAGAAAATATATTGGAAAGACGGCCAGTCAGTGGCTCACTAGGGAGAGTGTGGTGCTGATAATACCAAGGCCACAGGTTCAGATTTCTATATAGGAATGGGCGGTTAGCTCACTTGGGAGAGTGTGGTGCTGACAACACCATGTCAAGGATTAAGATCCCCCTACCGGTCATTTAAAAAAAAAAAGAAAGAAAGAAAGAAAAAATATTGGAAGAATATAAATATACAACAAAATGTGAGCAGTGGCTGTCTGTAAGTCAAGAAAGTTTTTTTTTTTTTTTAATTTTGTGCTTGTCAGTTTTTTCCCACATTTTCTGTATTTTATAATCAGAAAATAATAAAAAAAAATTAAAAACAAAGGGAAATAAACTGTAGAATCAGAGGGCAAGGCTTTAATTGTCCTATTGATAGTCCCTTTTCCCTTCTTCCTTTTTTTAAAAAAAACTATATATTTTGAAACAATTACACAAACGTTGCAAAGTAGTACAAAGAGTTTTGGAGCAAGCTTCACCCAGCTTCCCTAATGTTATCCTCTTACATAACCCAGTACGTTTATCATAGCTAACAAATTAACATTCGTACAATACTACTACCTAAACTACAGACTATATTGTAATTTCACCAGTTTTTTCCACTAATGTCCTTTTGACATTCCAGGATCCACCATACCACACTGCATCTGGTTTTCATGACTCAGACTTCTCCAGATCTGTGACAGTTTCTCAGTCTCTCCTTGTCTTTCATCAACTCAACACTTTTGAAGACTGTTGGTCAGGAATTTATAGAATGTCTCTCAGTTTGGAATTGTCTTTCCTTTCTGATGATGAGACTGAGGCTATAGACTTTTGGGAAGAACACCACAGAGGAGATGTGCCCTTCTCGTCACATCACAGGTCCATGATATCAATATGACTTATTACTGGTGATGTTAACATTAATCACTTGGTGGTCTGCCTGGTTTCTCCCCTATAAAGTTACTGTTTACACTCAAGGGAAGAATTAACCTCCAACTCAAGTAAGAAATATCAAAGAATTTTGGACATATGTTAAAACCACCAAAGTAATTAATAAATATGCTCTAGCCCCAAGAAATTTTATAATTAAGTCTCCTAAAGAAAACGCAAAACATCACCCCCCCACCCCCCCAAATAGGAACTTTGCTTTACAGTCTCCAACTCTCAAAGAAGACATTTACTGATGGGCACTCAAAATAGCTGATGTGCTCTGCTGGCTTATTTGCAAAACATCACCCCCCCACCCCCCCAAATAGGAACTTTGCTTTACAGTCTCCAGCTCTCAAAGAAGACATTTACTGATGGGCACTCAAAATAGCTGATGTGCTCTGCTGGCTTATTTTCTTACTTTAACATGAACCTTTAGAACAACAGCGAACCTAGCTTATGTCAGAGCACAGTCAGACTGATGTCCCAGTGTTCTATGACAATAGCTATATTTACATTATAACAAATGACTAACAAATTGGATTGTCTTTGTTTCATGGATGCTAAGGCACTTCAGTCACGGACAGTAGACTTATTGTTTAAGACTACAGGCTAGGAAAGCCATAAAACTTGTTTTTTATATATATATATATATTTAAACAGCAACAAAATGAACTGGGTCTTAACTAACGAGATACCAAGAAAAGGTTTAAAAAGAAAGAAAAAAAACTACAATTGGATCTGCTGAATCAATAAAAATTTTAAAAATTAATAAAATATAAAAATCTTGAACAGGCTAGTAGGCTAGTCAGCAGAATATATAAGAAAATAAAAAATACAGCAACAGTAAGGAAATCTAGTGACAAGCCATACTCAAAACCGATAAACTGTGAGACTCCAAATGAAAGGCTTTCCCTTCAAAATAAAGTCAATTTCTAATTCAAAGCAGCTGCACAATTACTGAGAGCACACATACCACCAACTACAATAAAGAGGTGAGCTCAGGCAATGACTTTCTAAGCATGATCTGAGGTTTTATAAAGATACTCCAGAACCGCTGTCTTATCTCAGGTGAATACTGGTGTCTGGATTAAGTTCTGAGCCAGAAAAAGGCAAAACATAAATGGAATTGGGAGAACTTTATTCTTTTTGGGAGGAGGGGGGAGAACTTTATTCTTAAAGTGAGCTTAGTGGTGAAAAGTGTCAACTACCAAGTGAGAACACTGGGCCATGCGATCACAATGCTGACCTGCCACTGACAACCTGAATAACTACATCATAAGGTAGGCTGGCTATGGCCCAAAGTAAGGGAAGATGCCTCCAAACAAGCGGAAGACATAGAGAGTAGAGATGTTGAGAATACTTAGGGCCTGTGAAAACAGTGGTACACGGTTTTCTGCAGCTATACCTGGAGTGAAAAGTTGAAGAACCTATGGTCTAAAACATTGATCTGGGAAATATCAAAGTTCTGAGGAAATCTCTGGTAAAGGATAACATAAATTTAAATGGCATCTTTCCTACAAAATTAAGCTACCATAATATGATCGTTGGTATTTTTATTTCCTTGGAGAACGATATTATAAAAATTTATAAATTTTTAAATGTACAAAATTATAAATTTATAGCTTAAATGGATGATTTTTATATTCAAGATTTATGTTCTCATCTTTGACCTTCAAAACAGGTATGTTCCTATCCTTGACCCTCAGTACAGGTAGAGGTTTTGACATTTAAACCAAAACAAAATTATTTGAGATCTCTCATTCAATTGCTCCTAGGAATCCAACTGAATGTTTTCTACCAATGAGAAGGGTAAGAATTCACCACTGTTTCTCAAGACTCAAGTGTACTAGCAGAGTCAGTCTTCTAAATTCAAATTCTGGCTCTAGCACTAACTGGCAGTATGACCAAGGTAAATTATTCTATGTGTTCCTCATTTCTAAAAAGGGAGTAACAACAGCATATACGTAAAAGGTTGTTATGAGAAACAGAGTCAATATATATAAAGCATACAGAATACAGAAAGTATATTACTGAATAAGTACTAGTTGTGTTAAGATAACTTATTATGCCTACTAAGTTTTATCTTACTATACTTAGCCCAACATTCCCTTATGCCAAGATCCTTTTCTGTCCTAATTTAGTCAACAAATTAGTTATCCCCCCCACTTCCTACCATCCGTAAGTTCAATAACTTGACATGTGATTATCATAGAAGCCACTGTCATCGAAGCTGAACAGAGCCTACAATCAAGCCTACAATGTAACATCGGTCCACTCACTAATAATTTTCATGTAATCCTTTACAGTAGGAAGCACATGCAATCAGATAAAACCTCACAATGTTACTGCAGGGAAAGTTGATGCAAATATTTATATATACGGTTTTATTTTTCAGAAGGGGAATGGAGTCTTAGAGGCTAAATGACATCCACATATGACAGCAGCATTTTGCTGCTTTAATTCTTCAACTTATAAGCAAGAATCTACTTGCCTTATAAGTTCTAGAGGGAATTCTAGGATAAACTATAAGCATATATAATTATATTCTATGCTCTGAGGAAGAACAGTATTACTCAAATACAATGAGTTAATATTATTTGCCCAAAGAGATCATGCATGTGCTCAGTCGCATAAATAATACTGGCTTCCCTTGGAATTATTGCTTTATAGGTGGAGAAAAAAATCCACGTAATTGGGCAAATTCCAATCTATAGCATTAATACGTTCAAAACAATCTTTAAAAATTTCAAAGATTACATCACACTATGGAAATTATCCAACAGATATAATCTTTCTCCCATAGCCTGCCCAGCCCATGTACCTGCTCCCAAGACACAGAAAAAATGTTGTGAAATGAGGTTTTGGACAAGACACTCCTATTGAAAACAAAAACAAAAGCATGACTCTCCATTTTTAAATATTTGCCATTTAACTCTCCACCAACAAGGCTGTGAATAACCAACTCCACCATCATTATCTGTACACTTATAATAATGTTATTTTCCTGTTTCACTTACCAGAATCACTGTTTATCAAAACGCTAAGAGGATCCGCATTTGCCTCAGGTGGACCTTCAGGCTTCCCATCACACAAGTGATTGCTTGATCCAGTGACTGCTCTCTGTCTTGCACCATCATTTTTCCATTTCTGATGTTTGCCAGGACTTCTGATCTTTACCATCTGTGAGTGTCTGGACATCCCTTTCATCTTGCTGGAGTAAGAAAAATGCAATTCTTAATGTAAAAGGCCCTGATTTTCCAAGAAAAATTTGAGAAAGACTACTGAATGCAAAAGAAACCTAGCTGTCAAAGAGACCATTTTTAGCCTAGTACAGTACATGAAAGAGACCAAAAATAAAAGAAATTCAGTGGCTTCCAAAGATAGAGAAGTCTATGGTAGAACCTTAAAAGGACAACACCCCACAATATACCACACCTTATTGATTCTAAGCTGCACATTTCCACCTGTATTTTAATCCCTCTGAAATTGGGCTGTGTTACACAATCATCAGCAGGTCAATTTAACTGGCAGCATTCCTTCATTTCTATTGTACACAAAAGCATTTCTTAGAGTTTATAAACTATGTAAGCTCTCATCTACTCATTTCTAAGAAGCCTTAAAGTTTCTGAAGCATTCAAATATGCTGCCTTATCTGACCTTCATGACAACCCTTTGAAATAGATTAGACAGGTACTATTCTCTCTACTTTACAGGAAGGTCACAGAGCAAGCACAATTTCACAGCCAACTCAAAAGTTAAGTGCCCTCTCAACCACTACAATCACTTCAAGTACTTATGTGATCATCTTCTGATTTAAACTATATGTAGGGGGAAAAAAAATTTTATAAAAAGGTTTGCTCTCTTTTTTTTTTTTTGGCAGCTGACCAAGTACTGGTAATCAACTGAGCTAAGTGGCCAGCCCCATCGATGTATTTTCAGTAGACAATAATATAAGGTGTCTTTCGGTGGGACTGAGTTTTGACAAACATAGTATGCTTTTCCAATTTGCCACTTGTCAGGCAAAATTCACATTTTATTAATAATGGAGGCTGCAGTTAGGAGTACGGAGATTTGAAATCTGGGTCCAAATCTCAATTGTGCCACTTAATAGCTGTGCCCCTTAGACAATGTTAATATCCCTGAGCCTGTCTACTCCCTCATCTGTAGAACGGGAATCGCAGGAACACAGACAGAATTAAGTAAGATAATTATTTATGTATTTAGAGCAAGGTAACACATTGAGCCCTTAACAGGTGGCAGTTATCATCATAACATTTTCTAAATAATTTGCTAACTAACATACTCAGTTTATTTCTACAATCCAGAGGTTCTTAATCCTTAATCCTTTTAGGATCCCCATAACCCTTAGAGAATCTCATTCCAAAAATCATGTATGTATACACACACACACTCTCTCATTCTCTCTCTCATTCTCTCTCTCGCCAAATTTTGCAGAGAGCCATAGAACAATCTCTAATGTCCATCCACAACACACACACACACACACACACACACACACAAACACATACTCTCATTCTCTCTCTCGCCAAATTTTGCAGAGAGCCATAGAACAATCTCTAATGTCCATCCATAGATGTCAGGTTATTTACTCATCAGTGTCACTGCAGGTAAAACAGGTAAAACAGGTACAGTTTCTGTCTCTGGCCCATTGTCCCCCTAAGGATAATGCATAGATGCCACTTTCCTTGTGCTCCTACTTACAGATGCCTTCTCTGTGTCTTGCTCCTACAGCATCTGACTACAGCTGGCTTCTGAATGATCACCTTTCACTAATAAGCAATGAGTTAGGATATCTCTTAACTGATGAGATCAACAAGACTTTACTGAGAAAGGAGTATTTTGGTACTGGCACTCTGCCCAACTTTTGAGGGAGTAGTTCTGTTATACTACTGCTTGACAATCATTTGAAAGAAAAAGGTTATTTAATCAACACTTTAAAATAGTTACATAAGGTATAATTATACATAAAAGTGTAGATATACATAAAATGGAGAGATTAAGGAATATAACTAAAAAGCTAAAAAAGAAAATAGAATATTTTTAAAAGACTCAATCCAAAAGAAGGCAAGAAAGGAACAAAGAACAAATAAAAAAAAATAAGGATGATGGTAGGTAAAAATTCAAGTATATTAAGAATTACATTAATATAAATGAACTAAGTACTAGTTAAAAGGCAAAGATTTTTAGTCTGGATTATGAAAACATAAAACCAAATTACATATTATATAAGAGATACATTTTAAATACACAGGCACAAAAAGTTTAAAACGAATAGGTTAAAACACTATCCTTTCCCCACTGCATTATATTGCTACCTTTACCATATGTCAGGTGATTATCAGTGGATCTGTTTGTGGGCTCCATTCTGTTCTATTTATCTGTCTATCCTAGGCTGTAGGGTAAATGCTAGACATAGACCTATTCCCCCTCCCTGTGCATACCAGAGATCCCCCTTCCCTCCGGGAAACTAACCGTTAAGACAGACGGAAGCAGGGACCCTAAGTAAATTAGCACACTGGTGTTAAAGTGCACTGGTGCCAAGAGAGTAGCCAGTGGATTAATTTATCTATTCAGCCAGATCTCCTGTGTGCTCTGAGTTATGTGAGCTAGGTGAGGGTCTACGTATAAGTATGCAAATGATTTACACCTCTGCTTTGATCTATTCACTATATAACTGTTGCATGTACCCCATGGTGGCAAGGATTTCCAGCTGGCCAGCCGCAACTCCCATTAGCCTAATAAACTGATATCTCTACCTATTGAACCAGGTGAGTTTTCTGGAACAGGCAAACATTCAGGGAGTGCCCTCTCAGATTTGAGGCTCCTGCAATACATCAGCCAATACCACATTATCTTCATTACTCTTTCTTAGCTGTTCTAGATCCTTTGAACTTTCATATAATTTTAAAGCTTATCAATCTCCCTCCTACCCCTGAGGAAACAAACAAAAAGCTTGCTGGGTTTTTTTTTTTTTTTTTTTTTTTTTTTTTTGGCCAGTATGGGAATCCAAACCCTTGACCTTGGTGCTATAACATAGAGCTCTAAACAACTGAGTTAACCAGCCAGCCCCTGAAATTTCAACTGTGATTTATCTGGGGGAGAAGTAATATAATTATTGTCTTCCAGTCCATAAATATTATATGGGGGAACTTCAAAACGTTTGTGGAAAATTAGAATTAAAAGATAATATGACCTTTCCATAAACTTTTTGAAGTACCCTTAGATATCCCTCCATTTATTCAGGCCTTTAATTTTTCTGAATGTTTTGTAGCTTTCAGTGTAGAGGTCTTACAAATCTTTTGTTAGATTTATTCTAGGTATTTGGGTTTTTTTTTTTTTTTTTTTAATAAGATGACCAGTAAGAGGAACTTAACCCTTGACTTGGTGTTGTCAGCACCATGCTCTCCCAAGTGAGCTAACCAGCCATCTCTATATAGGGATCCGAACCCGTGGCCTTGGTGTTATCAGCACCACACTCTCCCAAGTGAGTCACAGGCCAGCCCCGGTATTTGGTATTTTTGATGCTACTGTAAATGATATCTTTTTAAATTTCACTTTTTAATTGTTTGTTGCTAGTATACAGAAATACAATTGGTTTTTAAAATATTGATCTTATATGTATTTGGCACCCTTGCTATATTGCTATATTCATTTATAAAAGTGGTAATAACAAACACCCTTCTCTTGTTCCGAGTCTCAGGGGGGATGTTATCAGTACTGCACCATTATTATGATATGGCTGTAAAGTGTTGATATCCTTTATTAGATTAAAGAGATTATTTTCTATTCCTAGTTTGCTGAGAACAATTTAGTAACTGATAATTTAAGTGTGTTGCTTAATTTCCAAGCATTTGAGGCTTTTCTAGTTACTGATTTATGGTTTAATTTCACTTTGGTCAGAATGAAATTGTTTTGTATTAATTATTTCAGCCCTTTGAAATTTGTTGATAATTGTATTATAATCTTTTGGTAAAATGTACAGTCTTATATTCGTTGGGTATAATAATATCCTAGATGATATTGGTTGTGTTCAAATCTTCTCTTACATTACATATTATTTTCTAGTAGTTACAAATGGTGGTGTGTTAAAAATCTTCCACTCTGAATTTATCTAGTTCTCCTCTGATACAGTCAATAATTTTTGTTTTACATACTTTAAAGTTATTATTTGAAACATATAGGTTTAAGATTGTTGTCTCCTTGTTGCACTAATCCATTTAACATGAAATACTCCTATTTATTTCTAACAATATGCCTTGCTTTAACATCTGTTTTGTCTGATATTAACATTGTTACACCTGGTTACTTTTAGTTGGTGTTTGCACAGTATAACAATTAGTGCTGGATCAACTGTAATTCATATGGGAAATTTTTTAAAAGACCTCAACCCCAACTTTATGTACAACAATTAATACTAGACATAAATGGGGAGAGTAAAGCAACAAATCTTCTAAAAAAGAACACAGAGGGATAGCTTCATGACCTTCAGGATGGCAAAGATTTCTTAAGCAGAAGACAAACAGTACAGACCATAAAAATAAAAGACTGATAAACTAAACTTTATGAAAATTAAGAACTTCTATTTATCAAAAGACACCATTAGGAAATTCTGTTTCTGGCCAAAATAAAGCAACAAGGACTAGATTTAGACTCCTACCTGAAACAACCAAAAAACTAGACAAAATTCAGAAACAAGAGCTTCGAAGATACAGGACATCAAGCAGCAAGAACAGTGGTCCCTGAGAGATGGAAATAAATTAGGAGTAAGCACAACTGTGCTAGCTTACTGCCTTAAAAGTTTCCAGACCACAGAGAGGGGAGCCCAGGTGGAATCTGGCATACTCCAGGTTGAGGAGTCAGAGCTGAGACTCCAGAGAACAAGACATCTAGAGTTTGCCGAAAGTACCATAGGAAAAAAGCTGCAGAATGAGAGAGAACTCTGAAGACTTGCAGAGAATTACCCTGAACTATTTAGCAGATGAATGATCAGCTTATACTTTTGAGGAAACTACCCAAGGGCAGGGAAAGAACTACCCAAAAGGATTAGAGTGCCTAATCTTCACATGGGGTCATGAATAGTACTTGTTTTCACTTTATAATTCATGGGGCACTAGGTAAAATACTCAGAAAGGTCTTGCCTCAGTAGTGAAGAGTAGTTAGTAAACACTGGTCTGATTATACGCAATAAATCTTAAAAACATGACCATGAAGGTTCAAACTGTTTCTACTTAACTTAGGTGTGTTATCAGAAAAAAAGTTCAAGAAGATTTATAGGAATACAAAATATCCAGCACCCAACAAAGTAAAATTTCCAATGTCTAGTATCCAATCAAAAATTATGATGCATGCAAAAAAGCAGGAAAACATGACCATAATGAGGAGAAAAATCAATTGAAGTTAATCCAGAACACAAACACTAAAATTAGCAGAGAAAGAGATTAAAACAGTTATAACTGTATTCATATGTTCAAAAAGTTAAGTAGAGACAAGGAAGAAATTAATAAAAGACCTACTCTTATAACCTAACTTAATGTGCAAGCAGACTATAACCTACTCTTGTAACAAGTAGCTGAGTCTCAGCCAATTACAGGCAGCCAACTGTTCTGTACCTTATTTCCATTTTCCGTATGTCACTTCCCTTTTTCTGTCTATAAATCTTAACCAACAAAGTGGCAACAGCAGAGTCGCAAAGTGGCAACAGCAGAGTCGCTCTGAATGTGTTCTGATTCTGAGGGTTGCACAATTCTTGAATTGTTCTTTGCTCAATTAAACTGTTATTTAATTTGTCTAAAGTTTTTCTTTTAACAATTGAATGCTATACTCAAAGTGATTAACAGAATGGTTGTATGGGTACTCAAAGTGTCTACTGAATATGTATTGCTTTAGTACCATCAAAAATGCTTTGCACGGGCCGGCCCGGTGGCGCACTGCTACAGTGCGCCGCTTGGGAGTGCGGTGGCGCTCCCGCCGAGGGTTCGGATCCCACATACAGACCGGTTCCCGCTCACTGGCTGAGCGAGGTGCGGGGGCAACGCCGAGGGTTGCCGAGGGTTGCGATCCCGTTGCCGGTCCCGGTCCGGTACGGGGGCGACACTGAGGGTTGCGATCCGTTGCCGGACACGGAAAAAGACAAAAAGGAAAAAAAAAATGCTTTGCACCATGGTAAAGTCAAAAACTCATAATGAACTATTGTTAAGTATAGGACCATTCTGAACTATCAATAAGAAAAAAACTGGGTAAAATTGTATATCCAGCAAAAAATATCTTTCAAAAAAGCAGACAAAATAAAGACTTTTCAGACACACCAAGTTGAAAGAAGTCACCTGCAGCCGACCCTCACTACAAGAAATACTAAAGGAAGTCCTTCAGGCAGAAAGAAAATGGTATAAGATGAAAGATGAATCTACACTAAAGAACAAAGAGCACCAGAAATAGTAACTACATAGGCATCCTGGCCATCAGCTGACCAACCCCCAACTGTGATTGAGCTGTCAGGTACAGCAGATATGCCTGACTCCCAGTTGACCCCAGATGTCTGTGCAATTAACACTTATTGTTGTATTGAAAAAAGGGGGGGGCACCCACTAAGAGAGTAAAAATGCAAGCCACAGATTGTGAGATATATCTGCAATACCTATACTTCACTAAAAGAAAGATTTCTAAGTAAATAACTCCTACAAATCAAGAAAAGCAACCCCAGTTAAAAACTGGTCAAAGAATTGGTACTTCGCAAGAGACTATTCAAACAGACAATAAGCATATGAAAAGGCACTCAACACCATTATTCAGTAGGGAAACGGTATGACATGAGGGAAAGGTGTAACATCAAGCCTTGACAGGATACAGAGCAATCAAATCAGATGCAGTTAGCAGAAGTGTAAATTGGTCTAACCACTTTGGAACTATTTGGCCATGATCTATTAAAACTAAATAAATGTATGGATACCCTATGACCACTAAAGCTAAACGAATGGAAGGATACCCTATATATGACCAAGCAAAATGACTACTTATGTCCACAAAAGACATATAAAAGAATGTTCATATCAGCTTCATTCCTAATAGCCCAAACTGGAAACAATCCAAATGTCCACAAACAGTGCAATAGATATATATTCTCATAGTTGAGTTCTACATAGCATTAAGAATGAAACAATTTACAACTACACACAGAATGGATAAATCTCACAGAATAATTTTGAGACATAGAAATCACACACCCAAGAATACATACTGTATGATCCCATTTATAAAAGTTCCAAGAACAGGCAAAATAAATCTACGATGAAAGAAATCAGAAAAGGATTTACCTCGGTGGGAGGCATTGAACAGAGCAGGGCTTAAGATAACTTCGTGAGGTAAAGACATTTTGTATACTAATCTGCGTGGTGGTTACACAGATGTGTAGTGTGTATGCAAAAATTCATCCAATTGTACAATTAAGATTTGTACATGTTAATTATATTAAAATGTGCTTTAATAAAAAGTAAATAAAATTTTAAAATTCTGACTGGTCCAGCTTCTATGATAAATATTTGGCAGTATTTATCAATATTACAAACACATATACCTTTGACTCAACAAATTCATTTCTAGGAATTAATTCTCAGAAATATCTGCATATGTATACAATATTGTACATGTAAGAGCAATAATAGCAACTTTTTATTAGTAAAAGATTGGAAAGAACTTAAAAAAACACCATTTTGGGACATCTTTAAGCTTCCTACACATACTTAAAGAATGAGGTTTGTTATATATTAATATGAGACAATCTCCACATACACTGTTTGGCTAAAAAATCAAGGTTCAGAATATGTCAAAATATGAAAACAAAAAAAGACATCTATCACGTATGTGCTGTATAGACGTAGAGTATCTCTGGAAGGATAAAATGGGTTGCCTCTGGGAAGGAGACTATTTCACTAGAAGACAAGGATTGAAAGGACTTAGCACTATATATCTTTTTGAAAACCACATTAATATAGGTTAGTATTTATTTTAAGATATATAGTTGAGGCTTGAACAACGCAGGGATTATGTGTACCGACCGCCTGTACAGTCAAAAATTCACATGAAACTTTTGACTCCCCCCAAACTTAACTACTAATAGCCTACTGTTGACCTAAACCTTACTGATAACATAAACAGCTGATTAACTTATATGTTATATGTATTATATACTATATTAGTACAATAAAATAAGCTAGAGAAAACAAAGTGTTATGAAAATCATAAGGAAGAGAAAATATACTCACAGTATTGTACAGTATTTATTGAAAAAAATCTTGTATAAGTGGACCCATGTAGCTGAAAACCCATGTTGGTCAAACGTCAACTGTAACTAAATTTTTAAAAAGAAGAAAAGCTACAAAAGCAAAGATTTTGCAATTGGGAGCACAGGGATTTTAAGATTTTTGATTATAGGCTGGCCAGTTAGCTCAGTTGGTTAGAGCACAGTGTTATAACACCAAGGTAAAGGGTTCCAATCTCAGCACCAGCCAGCCAGCAAAGAAAAAAACAAATAATGAAGGTTTTGGATTATGCTCCTTTTTGTTATTTACTAAAGTACATTCAGTTACAATGAGCATTGAGAATGCAAGCAATTTTTTTTTTTAAAGATGACCAGTAAGGGGATCTTAATCCTTGACTTGGTGTTGTCAGCACCACGCTCAGCCAGTGAGCCAACCGGCCATCCCTATGTGGGATCCGAACCCGGGGCCTTGGTGTTATCAGCACCGCACTCTCCCGAGTGAGCCACAGGCCGGCCCGAGAATGCAAGCAATTTTAAGGAACTTACCCATATTGTGTTGTTGTCAATACTGCTCCTCTCTTTTCCTTTTCAAGTTTTAACTTTTTCTTCCTTTCAATATTAGCCAGAGTTGGGTAGTTTCTAGAAAATAATAGAAGTTAATTATAAAAGGGCTTTTAGAGTACAACTTTAATTAAGCAATCAAGCAACTGCTGCACTTAGCAATATCTGTTTAACTAATAAGTAATACAGTAAATCATTATAAACCTCTACAAATTTTTTTTTTTTTCCTTTTTTTGTCTTTTTTCGTGACGGGTAACGGGATTGCAACCCTCAGTGTTGCGCCCGCACCGCGACCGGCAACGGGATCGCAACCCTCGGTGTCGCGCCCGCACCGCGCTCAACCAGTGAGCGGACCGTTCTCTATATGGGATCCGAACCCTTGGCGGGAGCGCCGCCACGCTCCCAAGCGCTGCACTCTACCGAGTGCTCCACTGGGCCGGCCCTACAATTTTTTTAAAAGGGAAAAAAGTAGACTGTAACAATGCTACTCAAAGTGTAGGCCAGCTGTCCACAAACTTTGCTATCAGTATGTAACTAGATAAGGAGAGTACGGTAGAATTTAAATCAAATATAACATGTTCAAACTGATCTAATTAATCTATTTGGTATATATCCATAAATACCGTAAAAAACTTTAAGTCTGTTCAATTACTTATGCAAATACATGTTAGGTATGCTCAAAGTTATCAAGATGAGGAAGAGACAGTTCTCAAAAAATGCACAGTCTATCAGGAAGGATAAGAAAAGCATACAAACAGCTATCACAGAGGAAAAAATACAATAGTACTGAAAAGAGTATAAAGATTCAAAAAGTGGAAGGGAAAGACTATATCTAACTGGAGAAATCCAAAAACAAAGGAACATAAAAGAAAATGGTCATCAATGGTGCTGATAGACAGAAATCAGATGGAAAAGCTTCAGAGTGCTGCAAGCAGAGCAAACAATGCAAACAAACCAAGGTCTCAGAAAGTGTGAGAGATATCCAGGGAATGTCAAGTGGTTCATTTTGTATGAAACATAATACAGTTACAGGCAATCAGGCTAGAAAGGGAGGCTGAGGCCAAAATGTGCCTTGAATATCAGACTAGAAAGTTTACATTTAATTCAGCAGGTGATGGGGAGCCACAGAAGCTTATGAACAGGGAGAGATATGTACAAGGCAGTGATTAAAATCCAATTTGACAGCAGCAAACAAGATGAACTGCTTCCTTTGTTTCTTGACATAGCTGTGTGGAGACACAGGCACCAAACTCTGATGGTTAGGGGCACAGGTCCTACGAGTACAAAAACAGACCACTCAGCCTGGCAACTCATCAGAGAAAATTTTAAGGAAATCAGCAAATTGTTTTCTGCCATTGTTTCTAGGACACTTCTCCACCTCCTACTCCTTTTTTTAAAAAATTTTTTTTATTTTTAAAACAACTGTATTACCATCTTAAATAGCACAGACAATATGAAGCCTAAGGGTTAGCCATATTGGAAGACAGGAATGGAAATGACATTGAGTAAATGATGAAGTAATCAGGAAAAAAGGCAATGAATTTCAATGAGGACAGGGCAAAGCAATACACCCAGCCAAGAAAAATAAAATCTATAAATAAAAGATGATGAATGTACAAGCTATAAATAAACTTAAGAGGAAAAGATCAAGGTCATAGGAGATAACAATCTGACAGCCAGTCAGCAACATATGACTACACTTTCAGAGAGCAAACACAATCTAAGGCTATGTGAGGCGGAATCTGGCACTTGAACAACTGTGAGATCTTCCTCCAGCGATACTCAAAAGTGGTCAGATACTCTCAGGGTACTATGTCCAGTTCTGTACTTCTAAACCGAAAAGGAATGTTGAGGAAAAATAAAATTTGGAAGGGATTCAGAAGAGATTCAAAGATGATTAATAGGATGAAAAATAAAACCTCTGAAGAAAGATGAAAGGAACTATTTGCAGCCTCTAAACGAAGATGAGAAGTGACAATAAAATAGTCTTACAGAGGATGGCAGCCAGCTGTTCTTAATCTGAAGCTAGAATATGCAGAAGTAGAAGTAAACAAAATGGTGATGACTTTTACAGACCCCACAGTGTCCAGGCATGTAACTCAAAGTTACTCAACACCCTCCACAACCCTCAAATTCACTTACTTTTACTGCTGTGTAACATTAACTAATGTGGAACATTTTTGTCCTGAGTATTGCAGACCCCTTAACATGTTATGCCATATGATAAACAATAAGATTCAATACTTCAGTGTACCATGTGCAAGTAGATCCTCTGTGAGCGCTTTTCAACAGTAAAGAATTGAAACATTTGTCATAGCAAGTGGATTTTATGTGAGATATAAGAAAGAATTCTCTACATGAGACATCAAAGGTCATGGAAACTACTTTGGTGTAAGCCTTTTAAAACATCTAATTTTCTCTTTCTGGCAGATTAAAGTATCATGTTTCTAAAGGTAAGGGATCTTTCAATATCCCTTCCAAAGTTATAAGATCCTATTTTTCAGTGCTGAAATTAATAAAATCCTCTTCCAAAACTTATACCATTCTTATTTACACAGAACCCAGACACTAAAAACTAGGGAAACTAAGGGTACTAGAAAGCAAATTATCCCCCAAAAAGAGAAACCAGAAACACAATATCTAATTACACATACAAACAACAATCAGAAAGCTGCACTTCACCAATATAAAACTGATACACAAGAATAAGGAAAAGTAAAGGCCTTCGATAAAGGATACAGCTCACTTGCAATAACAAATCCAAAGACTATTTTCTTAAAAATCATAAAGTATGTCTTACATTGCACAATCACATACAGATAAAACTTAGTCCAATATCTCCTGTTAGAGAATGGATGTTATGAAGCTATAAAGCCTGTGACAAGGGATATCTTCATAGCTGGTTTCTCTGTATTTTTATCTGCTAAATTCACCTTTCTCCATGAACTTCTATCTTTCCCCAATATCCCAAGAGGAACTGCTCCTGAAATCATGTGCTCTTTTTCTTTTTCTCTCCTCCCTCTCACTTCCCACCTCCTCTTTGCCTTCCCTTAAGCCTTTAGTGACAGTCCTTAAGTATTATAGAGCCAATAAATGGACAAAACTCTACCAACCATTATCTTAGCACCTATCATTCTGGTCACATTATTCTCTCCGACTTTTTCCTTATTCTCAAATCATTATGCATTTATTGACTTTTCCCCTAGGCCTACTCTCTATAAAACACAATCCCTCTTCACTCTCACTGAACCACAACTGCTTCAACACAAGCTATACTACTGTATTCAAAATCTTTCTGAACTTCAAGAAGATGTAGCATTCTTTGGGAGCAAACCCCTTCTGTTAGAATTCTGCATGAACTGGGGACTCAAAAGGATTTCTTCAGAGCCAGTTAAGTATTGAAATCAATATGACAAAACTACTCCACCTAGTGGACTCCCTGTAAAATATGTTCCATTTCAAAAGGCAAGGTTGTAGAAACAAACCTCTACCACTCATTTTTCCCTTACGCCAAATCATACAGTATTTGTACCTCATCAACCAGTAATTAAGAATGAATTACTTTCTGGGGGGTAGGGTTTTTGGTTTTGGGTTGGTTTTTTTTTTTTTTTTTTTGCAAGTTATTAGTGGACAGCCTTAAAGTTTTTAATTAAATACAGTAGGATCTGAGTTTGGCTAATCTGAAAAAAATAAAGATGAAGGAATAAAGACAAATACATACTTCTTCAAAGATAAAGGAGCAATACATCAAGCAAATCTTTAGAATGTTATTCCAGCTTTAAAATTCTTACTCTGTGAAATCTTTTACAAGGTTTTCTAACACAGCAATTACACAAAGACTTTGTCTTTCCTGCATGTTAAAGAATACAGTAGCTTCCTCAGAAAAAACACAGCTCTCACAAGAAAGATAAAATTCAAGAAATAAGGGCTATTCTGCCATACCAATGTGTAATTCAATCTTTTTAGGAGTTCAAATAATATTTTTTAAAAATTAAGAATGATAGAAACTTAAAAGTAAATATATTATCACAACAGATTTTTTTTTTAAAACTGCTAGTCGGGAAAATATTAGTGTATTTTTGGAAATCTATCAAATGTACCAAAAGAAGGGGAATATGTCCTATATTTTCTATTAATAAAGTGTATGAATAGAAAAAAAGCATGAACACTTCAGAATATGTTAAAGAGCAAGAACTTGAGAAACAAAATATGGAAGAACCTCAGATGAATTCAGCAAGTGTCAAAAGATAATTTCAGAGCACTTATTAACAAGGAAACATCACAGGTACAAATAAACTTCATCCAAAATTGTCATCCTCGGGCTGGCTGGTTAGCTCATTTGGTTAGAGCACGGTACTAAAATACCAAGTTCAAGGGTTCAGATTCCTATACCCAGCCAGCCACCAAAAAGTAAAATAAAAATGAAATAAGACAAAACTGTCATCCCTCACCCAATTTCCTCATTCTCTTTAAGTACCTCTAAATTCACAAATCTCATTTACTCACTCAATAGATTTTGCCCACTCCTCTTCGAGGCACTTCTGACCACCATCATAGCATACCTTTAGCCTACACTCTGGAAACTAGAGCTGGACTCTATCCTCTCTGCCCCCATCTGTCCTACAGGAAAAGAATCACAAATAAGGATGTTAAACACTTGCTCAAGTCAATCCTTCACTCGGAAGGATAGAACTGCTTCCAAATTTCACTTAGAGCTTTGAAATTCAACAAGTTTCTAACTATGCCATTTAGCACTGAGGAAAAACACTGCTAACTACCTATTCTCTCCTCTTCCTTATCAATTTTGTTTGGGGGCCTCCCATTAACTACACTGCCACTAACAAGTGGCCAAGCAACCACTTCTAGCCAATGAGATCTATATGGAAATCTCCTGATTAGAGCTTAAAATAAAGTTATTGTCTTCCGAATGAAAAAAGGGAAACTAGGCTACATGTATCTTTTGCCTTTTTCTGTTCTTCCTACCTAGAATGTGGGCTTAATATTTGGATATGCAGGAACCTTCTCGTGGGCATGAAGATGAGAACCACCCACTAAGAAGCAACAAAGGGTGCATGTGTGCAATGGCACTGTCAAGCAGCAACAACAGCCCTGGACTTTTTTTTTTTTTTACTTGGGAAAAGAGGGCTGTTTTCACTAAGCCATGGTAGTAAGGTTGCTGCTGCATTTACTGGAGCATAATCCTAACTCATGCAAGCACCACTGCACCCTAGCCATCCCCTTTAATCTGAATGCTTTCCATGCTCAAATAGGCATATTTATTTAAAAACTCTCCTCCTAAAAGGTTTGGCAGTTTCTCATAAACATATGCTTACTGTATGACCAACCAACTCCACTCCCAGGTAATTATCCAAATCAAATAAAAACCTATATTCAAAACAAAAACCTATATAAAAATGTTTATGAAGGCTTTATAAAGGCCAAATACTGGAAACAACCCTCAACTGGGAAATACATAAACAAACTGTGATATATCCATATGATGGAATAGAATAATACTCGGCAATAAAAGACAAACTACTGCTCCGTGCAACAACATGGGTGAAGTTCAAATGCACTATGATAAGTGAAGGAGACACAAAAAACCGCATACTGTATGATTTCATTTATGTGATGTTATGCATATGCACGAATACAGGAACAGAAAACAGATTACTGGGGGGCCGGCCCGGTGGCGCACTGCTACAGTGCGCCGCTTGGGAGCACGGCGGCGCTCCCGCCGAGGGTTCGGATCCCACGTACAGACCGGCCGCTCACTGGCTGAGCGAGGTGCGGGCGCAACACCGAGGGTTGCGATCCCGTTGCCGGTCCCGGTCCAGTACGGGCGCGACACTGAGGGTTGCAATCCGTTGCCGGTTCAAAACCAAGGTAGTTTGAGTATTATTAGTTACATTACTGATTTCCAACCATAATTATTAATCAGATCAACACATTTCTGTCCAATTTCTCTAAAAACAACAAAAGTGTAGTCCAAAACACAACTTAAAAATACAAGTCTCAGAAAGATTTCTCCAGCCACTTACTTGTATGTATCTAAACAGAATTTCACGCATAATAAAAATTTTTTCAAGCCTCACTTACATCATTAACATTTACAAGCATCCCTTATATCTCTGGCACCATGGATATAAATAGCCATATAATACAAAGAAGTTCACCAATAGAGCCATAATAAAGGACATCTGTGCTAAAGAGGCAGAGAGGGGATATCTAAAGGAGGACAAGACATTCCTCTAGGGGGATGAGGAAAAATATCACCAAAGGTGGCAGGATTTCAGCAGGGATAAGAGCAATAAGCAGAACTTCAAAGACAGAAAAAATTTTCTGGAAGCAGCAGCATGAGCAAAACTAACAGGCCAGGAGGTCACAAAACATGTATAAGATACGATAAATAACAATTTTGACTGAGACTAAAAGTCATATAAGCAAATAATGTGGAAATAATCAGAAAAGGTAAGTTAAGCCCACATTGTAGAATCCTGACTTCCAATTCTAAGGAGCTCTGTTTTCATTGGCATTTTAGCTGGTTAACAGAAAATCAGTTTAACAAATTTTTAAATTTTATACTATATAGTCACCTATATAACTAAGAAATATATGCAAGCTAGCCAATTAGCTCAGTTGGTTAGAGTGTGGTTCTGGTAACACCAAGGCCTGAGGTTCAATCCCTGTAACACCAGCAAAAAAATAAAATTAAAATTAAATTAAATTCAATGAGAAATACATGCATAACGAATATCTAGTTTTGTACTGCAAAAGAACAAATACAAAGAAAATGCCCTAAACTTCTCATTAGTCAAGTCCATTTCTTAGGTCAGATAACACTGCTGGGTATTCACTTGCATGGTACATTTCAATTGTGTGGTTTTCTAGAACAGGACTTGGCAGCTGAGCCAGAGCTGAGATTTTGCCAGGTGGGTGGAATAAAGGATAACGTAATAAGGGAGCTGAGATGTTGACAGGAGTGGCTGAAGTGAGCTAAGCTGAGTAGGGAAGTGAAAACAGAAAGGGGATAAGAGGAAAAGAAGTTAAAGAAGTTAAGAGATGGAAAGCCTCTACTAGTCCAAGCCCAGGTAGAGATGACAGTGAGAGAGCTGGATGGATGGGAACTGAGGATCAAAGAGAAATATATACAACTTTAAAATCCAGGGTGTGGCCATGAAAGTAAGGGGCTGAAACTGCATGGGTGTGAAAGACACTGGAAAGTTGAAGGTAAAAGTATGTTGAATGAATTCAAAGCATACATGCTTCCACTGTAGCACCTAACATTACAAGGGCAGGTGGCAAAGGCAACTCTTATTAAGAACCACTGGGGACGGTGTTAGAATTGAAGAGAACTGTACGGACAGACGGTAGGAAGCTCAAAGGAGAAGGACCAAGGAGTAATCATCTGGAATTCCCATCAAGGAGGTACTACATGTGTCACAAAATCAGTCACTTTTTGTTCCTGTTTTATTTGACCTTTCCATAGCAATCAGCACTGCTAACCATATCTTCCTTCTTGAAACTCTCCCCTCCACTGGCTTCCATGACACTCCATAGTCCCAATTTTCTTCTACCTCTCTGGCTCCCAGTCAGCAGTCTTGTTGGTTTTTACTCTCTATCAGAACTTTAAATGTTGGAAAGGTTCAAGATTTAACATTAGACTACCTTCTCTTTTCACTCTACCTTGTCTCCGTGGGGAATCTCTTCCACATTCACAGTTGGATGATTCAAAAAAAATCTACCTCCAGCCCAGTATGGCCCGAATCACAATGTCTACTCAACATCTTCTAAGAGATGTCTCAGGATCCCCTCATACTCAACAATGTCCAAAATCATCACCTCCAAACTCCGTCCTCTTCCAGTATTCTCTATCTCAGTAACAGGCATCACCTTTCACAGAGGTGATCAGACCAGAAACTTGGAAGTCTCCTTAAAATTTCCCTCCTCCTCAACCTCGTACTCATTCAATTACCATATACTGCCCATTTTCATCTCCCAAATATTCTATATCCACCTGGTTCTCTCAGGTGGATATAGAACTGCCATCTTTTTACAAGCTTCTATCATCTCTTACCTATACTCACAGTTCCTTGAACATACCAACCTCTATCTGACCACTAATCCCTGTTTCCCCTTGTCTTTTCCTAGTTAGTTCTGAGTTCAGCTCAACCTCCCTTTGTCATGGAACACTCTAATCTTCCAGACTAGATGAGGTCCTCTTCCTCTTATATGTTAAGAGGGAGGGAAGAGTGGAAGATTGTGGCAGAGTGAAATAGCTACAGACATAGTAGAACAGAGTCACTGCAGTTGGTTACCATTAAATTAACAGTGGTTTCACATTTCCCAGTTTATATAATCATTTAATTTATACAACGACTAGAGATAAAAGAGCCAAAGTTGGCAAATCAGGAAGTCATCTCAGACTTTCCCTATTGCCTTAAGTGAACTCAAAACTTGAGAGATTCAGCAACAGTTTAGTTTAGTTAACTTCTTAGTTGCTTTATAATCATTGCTGACTAGTAACCATTGCCATTTCCCTCAAGAGAGTTAAGCATTTGTGAAAGGGGTTGGCACCACCAAGCTGCACTAATCTCCAACTAATCAAAGTCAGTACTAAATAGAAGGGGAAAAAAACTATTGTCTTATCAGTTAGGCCATTTCCATTCCATCTAAGCAGAATATAATCTTCAATATCATCATTGTCAGCTTTTCAAAACCTAAGTATCAGACTGGAAGTGAAGTTAACTCTTCTTGTTTGATTATTCCTCTACACAAAATAATAAGAGAAAGATACAACCAACAGATTTAAAAAAATACAAATAGGCAAAACAAACAAAAAAAAAATCCCAAGTACTTGGGAATGGTGTCAAGAGGAGAAAAAACTATCTGTAAAGAAGCCACGTGGAGGAAGTAAAGAACTTCATATCCAGTGCTTCAAAATTCTTCACTAAGTTGAACTCCTTTGATTGCTAAGTTTGACCCTGCAATTGGTGAAAGTTCCCTTATCATTGCCAAGGCTGAGTCTTCCCACACTACACCATTTAACAGAAATTCAGTCAACAAATACTTATTCTTCACATACTAAATCCTAGTCACTATACAAAGCACAACAGAATCAATGATGTCTAAGACTAGGGCCAACTATAATATAATGTAACAAAGGCTACTGCAGTTGTATTAATAAGTTATGTATTCACGAAGGAGGTAGAAAACAATGCTTTAGAGCAGTTTGGTCCAGGGACTGGCAGCCAATCCACACACTTACACCAGAGTATAAATCAACTATGTCACTAAGCACAACGTTTAGTTCAGCTGACATTTTTTTCTTAGCAAGACTTTCTTAATAAAGGAAGTAATGTACACATTTACATTCTGGTACAAGTCCCTTATTTTGTTACAGACTGGTACTCTGGTAGCAGTGAGAAAGAGGAAATGAAGTGTAAAAAGAGAGTGACAAATCAGGCAACCTTTCAAACAGGACTTAAAAGATGAATAAAATTTTACCAAAGAGATAAAGGAAAAAAGGCATTCTAGTATACTCTATTATAGGTGGCCTAGATTCTTGCATTTGTTAGCCAAAAACGCTCCTGAAATTCTCATATGATATCTACTGAGTCCACACTGACTGGCTGGACCCCTTACTTGTTTAAAAATTAAATCCATATGATTGTCCCCTTCACCCCTAACCAACTCTTTCCTTTGCACACAGTATTAATCCCTGATACTTATATACACTTTTACTGAATTCTACTTGTCCTCAGCTGGTTCTGAATCTTCACATTTCTGCTAGTTTCCATCAGAATTACCTCTAAAGCCTCAAAGGCCAGTAACTAACTTTTCCACAGAATGGTACATCTAGCACATCATTACCTTGTAAGTGGATTTAAGCTGAAAATTTAAACTAGATTGAACAAAGTACAACTGTAACCTGCTGGTCAAAAGAGTTTTAAGTATCTTCCTCCATACTTCTTGACCTTTAAAGATAACTCTTCTCTCCATCTCAGGCTCTCCTTATTTTTTAATCCCAGGAAAACAGCATTTGACTTTATAAGTGTATCTGATCATTCTAATAGCTCTACTTTAATCTTCTGCTCCAGGATGAAGTATCCTAGTCCTTTCTGAGAAGACAATAAAACAGTACCCTACTGTGATTTTTCATAAGCATATTTTAGCTAGATGTCAACCAAACTTTCTTCCCTAATAAGTGTAAAACCACAAGCCACATGGTAAAGCTCATTTCTTAAACTTAAATTATAGGACTGAATTCCTAGTCTTTTTATAGTAAAGGACAAGCACAAAAAAACAAAAAATTATTGAATGACTGGTATATGCTAGGCAGAGGGGACACACAGCAGTTAACAAGATAAACATAGCAAAGCATTATATATTTTTTTATGAGAGCACCCACCCATTACTGGCTCGGCAACTGAACAGCTAACAGATGATAAGTCATAGCTCCCCTCAAAGAGTAGCATAGTCCCATTATGATACATTTGTCATTTAAATGAAGAGTTCCCATTAGGTCTCCCCAAAACTACATTCAATAATAGTTTCATATAATATAGTTTACACTCCTATTCCCAAGTACTAACATTATAAGGGAACTCAATGAATTTAACTGAATCAATAAAAATTGTATGTTTAAACAAGCACACGGAAAGGACATTGTTGGGTGTGGGGGGGGGGGAGGGAGATTTCGGTAATGGGCCACAATAATCAACCACATTGTATATCGGCAAAATAAAACAAAATAAAAAAATTGTATGTTTATTTTTAAACCATCAAGTAACAATTTTCTCAAAGTCATATATACCAATTCTAAAGAACAATAAAACCATGACTACTCATTTTCAGTTGAATATCTGTGATGCTATAAAAAACCAAATTTCCTTTTTCAAATTAATTGTTAGGGTCAGACTGATTACTATTTTGAAGTACCCAGCCTTGTCACAGTAAAAGAAAGTTATTTCACTAGTTCTGAACTCTTTACTCACTTTCTTCTGTCTTCCCTCCATCTTGCAATCTCCTCTGGCGTGTCTAACTTGATCTTCTTCATACCAGGAGCATGCATCTAGGGGGAGAAAGCCTGCTGAACATCAGGAAGCATAGCTATGCTTTTGACTAATTTGGAGATTTTCTATCCAACATTAAATTTATTAGCAGAAACAAATTTAAAACTAAGTAAGCAGGTTTATCCATCCTTATTATGACATTTCCTTTAAAGAAAAAAGAATAATTTCTCATGTATTTAAGACAGTACAATTGAGAGGGAATAAAAGAGTAATGTACTTTTGGTTACAAAGTAGCTATGTCACCCATATTCTCAACTGACATTAAATACTCAAACGAATGACTAACGAGCCAAAACTGAGGAAGGCTGCTAAAGAAATGAGTAGACATGACAATCTGAAGCAGCATGGTTGGGAAAACCAGCATAGAATTTGGAGTCAAGAAACTCAACTGCAAGAATCACTTCTAAAGCCTTAAGCAAATCATTTTTTTTAATCTGTTAAATGGGGCCAATATTTACTTACTTCACAGTTGTTTATGAGGATAAAATGGAATAAGAGATGTAAAAATCCTTTGCAAAGTACAGAGTAGTCCATGAATGTTACTTATTATGAGGCTATGTAAATAAAGATATGTGAAGATAACAGATCAATAAAATAAAAAGAGCATGTATAAAAAAAATAGGGTTAAAAGACACAAGAACTTACGTTTCTCCAATGGAACTGAACAATCTTCTCATGTGCACTAAAAGAGCAATCTACTTCAGGACACTGTAAGAGTTTTTTTTTTAAAAAAAAAAAAAGACTATTTAATGTTTTCCGTATTAACTTTTACACTACTATACACATATATTCTGGTCATATTCCATAGTTATCCTACCTATGTGGTATTATCACTACATACTTATGTCAGTAGCAAAACAAAGATCACTCCAAAACAGAGCTGCATTTAAAAAGGAATGACATTCTTAAAGTATGTTGCACAGTAATACATCTCATTTACTTCACTTGAGTGAAAGCATGGCATCAGAAATGTTGTAAAATGTTCTAAATTCCTATTAACTGAACGAGAACCTTTCCAAAACCAAGAACTTTCTTTTTAATCTTTTAAACATTTTGGTTAGAAAATTTTAAAAAGTACTTCATAAGGTCTGGACCATCCTTAGAGGCTGATGGGCATGGCCAAATTACACAGTGCAGTTAAATGGTCAAGGGCAGACTTAAAGGGAAGAGAACTCACAAGGGTGCACAGGGCAATTGGAGGGGAGGCCCAGTCACTTCTCAAGCAGTGGGGCCATACACACACGAAGTGCTCCCAGACCTCCCTTCTTTGTTGTAACCTTACCTCTTCCTGAAGCAGTGTGCTCCCCACCCTCAAACTGCAAATCCCAGGGTCACTGTCCCATTTGTCAAGTCATCAAGCAACATTTCTATGAAATCTATCACTTTTAAGAAAACCAAGCCTGAAATTTCTACCAAATATACAGCTAGAAAGCCATTTTGCTATATGAATTTCAGGACAACCAAGAAAACCTACTTTTGTATGTTCAGACATGTGCTTGTCATACTTTTCTTGATTTTTAAAACCACGATCACAGGTATCACAAAAAAAGTGATAAACTGGTTCCTTTCTTTTCTGTAAACAAAAACAAGGAGGCATTAAGCTTTTGATGGAAAATCAATAATAAAAATACAACTATCCTTCTAGTAATACATTTGATTTTTCACATAACCCTTATATGAGAGTACTTCAAAAACTTTGTTGACGGGCCGGCCCGGTGGCGCACTGCTACAGTGCGCCGCTTGGGAAGCGCGGCGGCGCTCCTGTCGAGGGTTCGGATCCCACATACAGACCGGCCGCTCACTGGCTGAGCGACGTGCGGGAGCAACACCAAGGGTTGCGATCCCGTGGCTGGTCCCGGTCCGGTACGGGCGCGACACTGAGGGTTGCGATCCGTTGCCGGTCACGAAAAAAAAAAAAAACTTTGTAGAAAAATAGAATTAAAAAATAATACAAATCTTTCCATGAACTTTGTAAAGTACCTCAAATGTGGGAGAAACTTCTGAATATATTTCTAATCAAGGGATGATTCTTGTTTCTTTCATTTTTAGCAAATATATATTTTATATATAAAAGCTGAGCATAACAAAAAAACTATTAAATCTAAGTAGAGCTAATATAAACTGTGAGTAAATTTCAAATTGGTAATCTAATTAAGATTTAGTACAGCATATGTCAAAACAACCTAAAAATAAATATTCAAGGTAAAAACAGCATTTCATGTTTTAGGTAAAATTACTATGTCTTTAAAAAAAAAAAATCTACAGAACGGGG